>NC_056737.1:1127533916-1127588916 GCF_019279795.1 Protopterus annectens
AAATCCACATCGCAAGTGCCTACAAAACTAGACGCCCGGTACCTTGATCAACACGATGCTCTTATTACTATTCTGTTGAAGTAGCCTGCTGCAAAACTGTTTGCAAAGTCTTTAAAAGTGATTGTACAGTAGCACAAGCTAACCAAGAATAACAGCTTCCACAGAATTGGTTCCCATCGCGATCTATACAAACACGCAGTACAGAGCCAACTGAACTAATGATCTCAGCACAATATAGAACATTTACAAACAAAACCGAACACAACAACTAAAAAACAGCTAAAATGCTTAACTATTAAAAATTAAAAGCACGTGCCACCCGTACAAACACTAACGCTACTAATGTGCACTTTAAAAATAGAAATAAATATCAGGGCTACGAGCGCATGGACAGTAAAATTAACTTTTCTTACACTAAATAATAGACTTACCTTACCTAGGAATTCGCGAAACGCTGGTGAAGATGCAAGCAGTAGAAACTGTTAGGAAGTCCTTCGCACGAAATGGAACCGACAGGATTCACCTCGACCGAAAAGAAGTTCCACACACCAGCTAATGCTTTTTATTAGTGCAATAGTGGGCTGGGCAAGGCAGAGATGACATCACAATGTGGGAGGATCACAGGGGCTTCAATACAGCATTTAAATTAGGCAGTGTTCACATCACTTTGGGAGAGGAAATGTCCCTGGATTTACAAGAAGAGCTATGGCAGATGTGACATCACTATTTAAGAGACGGCTAGACTGTTTTCATTTTGGTTTTAAATAGGGAAGTGAAATAGTACGGAAAGTTAGGAAGCCTAAGCTATGAAACACTTTTGACGATTTTATTTTAAAGCTGCAGTTATTTTTTTTTTTGGCTGTAGCACATAATGCGGACTTAAGGAGACAGCAGGTAGAGCTTTTTAATTTGATATCCCGTTGTTTTCCTTTAATGGAACATTATACCCTGTTTTTACGGGACTTGTAGGCATTCCTTGCTGAATCAATGTAAGACAAAAATTTAGCAGAATTTACAAAGTCAGAAACAAGTACAACTAAACAATCAAATGGCCAATATTTAAAATTTAATATTCCTAATATTTAAAACCTCAAAACAACTCTTACCAAGTCTGACAGAGTGACCTGTGACCATCTTCTTGGGATCCGCTTGTAGGATTGTGGCTATCTTCACCTCAGAAGGAACTTGTGTTTCCACATAAACAGTGTGACCTCTGTTCCCACAAATGTCCCATTTAAAAAGGTACCAACGGTTTGCATAGAGAAAATAATTGACCGGTAAATAAATTAAAAAGTGTACAACTTCCCACCAGTGAATACCTTTGCATTCCACTGTGAAATAGATCTTTTTATGCTCCCCTGCCATATGGGTGGGCCAAATGTGAATTAGGGCCATTTACCAAAATCCCCCTTTGAGATTTACCAAAATCATTAAAGGATTGCATTACCTACTGTTATGGGGGGGGGATGAAACATTTTCTCTAATAGAAGAACATTATAGCCCACTTTTACAGGGCCCGTAGGCATTCTATGTTAAGTTAATGTAAGACAAACATTGGGCAGGCTTCAAAAAATCAGAACACAGTACATCTAAACATTTGAACAGCTAATAATTACAATGTAATATTGCTAATACTTAAAACCTCTGACATCTCCCACCCAGGTATGGGGGTGATGCAGTGGCCTGTAACCACCTTTTTAGAACAGATTGTCTGATTGTGGCTATCATCATCTAGGAAAAAAATTAAATTCTACACAGAAATGGTAAGGCCTCAGTTCCCATGAATGACCCAAGAAAAAGGTAAAAACAAACCACAAAAAATAGTGGTATGTGTACCTATGGCAAAACTCTTTTGAAATCAAATGGCTATGACAAACAGCTATCTGATTAAATCCTTATCAAACTGTGAGAGAACAAAAGTGTTCAATGATTGTATTGTGAAAATAAACTACATATTTTTTCATCCTTGTTGACTGGTCATGGTTTGGCTGTGTACCACGGCTACTTCATTTTAAAGGTAAAAAGTAGGCTGAGTTAAAGGGTTAAGAATCCTGCCAAAGAGTTCAAAAGAATACTAATAACTTGGATAACAAAAAAAAAATGATAAACCAGTTAATTCATTGAAAAAATTAAAAGAATTTTAACACAGAGCCCCAAAAATCTTTAAGATGGGTCGAGAAATCTAAAGCTCTATCTTCCACTGTGGATGCACTACTCATAACTTCTCTAGAAAAACTGTCCTCTTGTCACCACTTATTTCTGACCTCATGTGTAGAGTCATGGGTGGCTGTTCCTCTTTTGGGTCCCCTTTGTCATTTCCAGTTTTTCCTCTCTTAGGTCCTTTCCATACAAAAAGGAAAGACTTGAGCATTGTCAGAGTGGTTAAAGCATCTGGAGTGGATATGGTTTGGTTGTGTCCAGGCTGAAGGATTTGATAGGGAAGGACATGAAGGGGAGTGAATTACAAGCGGAGAGCCTAGTGATGTGTACTTATGGGAAGCAGGTCTGCTAAACCCAGGTTTTTAATAGATGTTCTTATGGTTTACTTTTTCAGCTGTAAAATTCTGAATGGAGCATCCAAAGTTGAGAACTGGTTTGTTGTAGTTTAGTTATACTTGCTATTCCATCCCTTTTTTTTCCCTAAAAGTGCATAGTTGTTCGTGTCAAAGGGCTTGTTGGTGATTTTGTCCAGGACATGAAATTTAGAGTAATCCATCATCTCAATGCAATGTTTTGCCAGAATATTACTATGTATTTTGTGTCTGATATCACAAAAATGCTGTGACATGAACATCTTGTTTGTTTACAGGGGTTGGTGTGTTAAACGTGAAGCATTTTATAACTGGAAAACTGTTAACAACCATATCTGCTCCAAAGTCAGCTTTACATTTGGTGAAATATTTCTTCTTATTATTACAGCATGTGAAGTGGTTGGAGTTGCTCATATGAATATAAAAAGACCACTTTTGGGCTCTGCTTTCAAATATCTCATTTCCCCCAGGTTTGTTGGTACCTGTGCAGGATCTGCCATAGTCCCTAATACTTTTGCTTTTCTTGGAAACTAAACATACGTCCCAGTTCTAGTATTTTGGCAATCTGCTTGTTGCTGCTGCTATTATCCCAGTTCGCATTCATAATGTTGTATATGTCTAGGTGGTCTAGGGCAAATGTAACAGCCATGCTGTATTCTCTTAATTCAATCTTGGGGTCTTTATACAGGTTTCCATAGCCCTGGCGGAGTCTTGTTAACAGGTTCAAAAGCAGCGGGGTCCCCTTGAATCTTAATGTCCCTAATCGGGCAAAGTAAGTAGGGTTGGGAGGGTGGCCTAATGGTTAAGGTGTTTGCCTTACAAACACAAGGTGCAGGGTTTGAGTATCACAAGGGATAATTGGCTAGGCTTACAATGACTCACAAGGGCAGTTAGCCTAGTACTAACCTATGAACCTATGAACCTATAAGGTAAGCAATAGTTTTGCTTCATAATCCTGAGCTAAAAAGTCTATTTCCAGATTGTGGAGATTCAAAAGGAAAATCTTTTGAGACTCTTGCTATGCACATTTCTTGTGATTTTATCACATTACTTTAAAGAGATTTTTGGGACTATATCCAAATTATTTTCATTTTTTTTTCAGTTTATTAACTGGTTTATCATTTTTCTTATCCTAGTTGTTGTTTTTCTTTTGAACACTTTTACAGTTTTTTCGTACCTTCGATGAAGGTTGTGCATCAGGGCTGGCAACTCGGCATGTAAAAATCTACTGCCAATCATTAGCGGACCGGAGTTCTGCTGTGGCGACCCCTAACCGGGAAAAGCCGAAAGACACAACAACAGCAACATTAACCCTTTAATGTCAGTTGCTTTTTATGTTTTTTTTATGTTTTGAAGGGGGGCATTCTTGTGAAATGAAGCCATAATGTTTCTGTGGGGAATATAAGTTCATTCTGAGGTGATGATAGCCACAAACCACTAAGTGGATCCCAAAAAGATGGTTACAGCTATCTGTCCTGGGACCCCTACTATTTGGCATCTACTTCTCAGAGGTCCAGGCAAAGACAAAAGGCCTTTGGCTGACCAAGTTTACAGATGACTAACTTGGGTGCTGTCATTGACTACCCAAATGATGTTAACATACTGCAAGAGGGTCTCATAGGTACAAATAACTGGTGCCAAAGTCATGGCCTTAAGTTAAATGCAAAAAAAGTATTACCATACCATTTGGCAAAAACATGGCCCCTATGGATTACTACATCAACGGCAACAGCCCTAAGCACACAACCTGTGGTGAGAGACCTGGGTACTCAGGTTGACAACAATCTCACATTTGACTATCATGTGGAGGCAGTCATCAGAAAAGCCGTTTACTTGGTTCATCTTATAAGTAAATGGATTGCATCCAGAAAAAAGGAGGTTATTACCTCTCTGTACTCCTCCCTCATTAGGCTTATAATCGAGTATAATGCCCCATTTAATATGTACCTCTCCAAACACCTTCACCAACTGGAAAGGCCACAGAAATACCTCACAAAGAGAATCTATGGTCTCCAACACCTGTCCTTTGTGGACAGGCTCAAATCACTATCACTCTACTCGGTATAATACAGACTGAAAAGAGGTGATCTGTGTTCACCTACAAGGCAATATCAGACCCTTCCCTACTAGAAATGTTCCATATTAGTAAGACTAACTCCTTGTGTTACCCGCTTGATAGGCCTAAATCTAATATACAACAACAACAAAACCTGCTGGAGAGACAGGTTTGTCTCCCAGGGGCTGCCCTGTCTCTGGAATAGACTTCCCATACATGTCAAACAGGGTACCTTGCTGGCCCTCTTCAAGTGCAACCTTGATGAGTGGATGGGAAACCACAAATTTGTCCCAGGGGTTCCACCTTTGTCCCTCTTTAATAGGGGTGATAGATGATGAATGAGGGTTCTTTTTTGGGGACAAACTCTTGGCTAGGCTTGTAAGGGCCCCAGGGCCATTAGCCTAGTAACCTCCTATGATCCTATGACCCTTGGCAGGGAAAATTCATTACATCTAATTTTATTAATTTAGTTAAAACATGGCAATGAGAATGCTTTGTACTTCTACTTTGTTATTTAAAATTAAGGTCATAAAAAACAAATGTTTGTATTTCATTAAAAAGATGTACATTTTGTTTCTGTCATGCTTGATTTTTTAGGGTGCAAAGTTTTTTTTTATTAATTTCTGGAGTTGTGATCAAAATGTCATCTATTGTTATGACTCGAAAACAGTAAATTAACTAAATGATCTGTGTGAAGTGCACTAACACTTGCTGAAAATGAAACTAAACTATTAGAAGCAGACTTTTAAGGATGTTAATCTGAAAATAGCTTTTGCCTTGGTCATGGAAGGTTCATCAGATTACCAGAATGATGTTGTTAAGATGCTAAAAACATAAATCCTTATTAGATTACCAGAACTAAAATGTATGAATCCCTAATAAGGAACTAAAAGAAGGTTGTGGCTTAGGTGAGTTGTAAGAAAGGGTAGTGCACACTGCTGGATGAATATGAAATAGCATTGAAAAGACCCATATGGGTAACAGTTAAAATTCTACCCTATAATGAATCTGGAGAGCAGGGATTATAGATTGCATGGCCTGCTTATATGGGGCTATAGGTATGTTGGGCAGTTGAAATTCAAACATGCTGGATAAATGGCTAAAGTACAACCTCCCATTGAATACTTTCATATTCCTCCATGAACCATATATTTTTATCCTTGTCTGCCGCATGGGTGGACTAATTATATGGTGGGAGCTTTTACCAAAATCCTCATGTAGGATTGATCATAATCTTCACAGGATTACATTAGTAGCCACTTTTATGGACCTAAAGTCATTAAGTAAGATGTCCTCTGTAAGTGGAACACAATAGCTTGTTTTTAATGGGGCCCATAGGCATTCCATGTTGAATCAGTGTAACACAAATGTTTAGTAGGATTTGTGAAGTCAGAAACCACTACATCTAAACATTCAAAACAGCTAATATATAAAATGTAATGTTGCTAATATTTAAAACCTCAGCCATCCCCTTCCCGGGTATGGTTTTGATGCAGTGACCTGTTTGATGCAGTGAGCGTTTAAATGGTTTGTTTTTGCAGGTTGTTGTGTTTGTATTACATTTTCAAAGTTTCAAAACTTTAATCATATGGTGTTGACCATATCAGATTCAAAGTTTTGAAACTTCGATCATGTAATATAGGCCCTAAATTTACAACCAGTGATTACAGATGGCCTCCCTCACACCCTTTGTCTGGAACAACCAAAATGCTTTTCATTGAAATATTTATTTGAAGTCTACTCGATAAAAGTGCTCATAATTAAATCAACGGGGAAGATCCTAAGCTGGATTCCTTTGTTTGTTTTTTTTTTTTTTTAAACTATTTTATATTGGATCTGTTCATTACAATATTGTGTTAATATGAACTTTTCACCTTGCTCTGATTAGCTTAATGATTGCTTAGGACCGGATATAATTTAAGTTTCACTGTATTCCATAAGCTTTTCCTTTCTATTTTACTAAATTAAATATTGGCTATATTGTTATCAAAAAGCCTGTCAAATAAAGCAAGACCTCGTTGACAGAGGCAGTTATTGTTACTGCGCCATGGTCTGTACACCAGACAAGGACTATATTTTCTTAAGTAAGATGTCATGGTAGTAGCTTGCCTGGCATCTTGGAGAATAGTAACAGTTTCCTGAGAAAGGCATCAGCCTTCTAACCTCAAAAATGCTGATCTGATACGTGTGTTTGGCTGCAGTAGGATTCCCTCATGCTGAGATGGCAGTGTGAAAGGTGCCTGAATGAGTAAGGGTCCCTCCTTGTTTAATTACACAAATGGAAGAAACAGGGCAGCCCTAGCCAAAATGGGCTATTAAAATGACATGTGACCTTTCCTACCCTGCCTTTTGTAAGACCTTTGGTAGTAGGGGAATGGAGGAAATATACACAGAAGTCCCTTGCCTCATTGGATTGAGAATACAGTTAATTCTAGAAATATTTGCATGGGTAGGAAGAACAAAATTTTCTGTACTACTGGTCCTCAGTGTAAGAAAACAGATCTATGGCCAGAACTCACCACTTCTGTGTCAGGCTGCAGAATATCTGAATAACTAGTTTATGTTCTGGTCTCCCAGAAAGTTGTGTGATGAACAGAAGTAGAAAGCTTGGAGGAAGTGTCTCTGCTGTGTGGTTATACCTCAGGCTATCACGACCAGTCTTTAAAATTATCAAGAGAGCAAGGCCCATCTTAATTTCTGATGTACCATACAACTATGCTGTTTGATTTCACATTGAGAAATCCCAGGTGCCAATCTGACAAACATTTGAAGAGCATAGATCAGGGATGTGCTTCATTCTGTTTGTCCCAGTTTTATGCTGCTTTCAAGGAGCCCTGTCTGACCCTTCCTAAGTGAAATCAAAGGCATCTGTGGTCAGGAATCCCTGTGGGACCATAAATTACATTCTTGGGTTGGCCTGCACTTGATGTTCTTAATCTCCAGTGAACAGAGGTGCTATTGTCAAACACTTTCGGCTACCAGTGGGTCTTGCTCCTGTGCAGCCTGATGCTCTGAAAACGAAGCCTATAGGCATGCGAGTTATTCCCAGCTTATGTGAAGAAAAATGCAACTGAGATATTCTTGTTACAGGCTAACTTGGTGTCTAAAACTACACCAACTCAAAATGTTTTCCTGTTGTGTGGGGTAAGGATGATTACTTGATGGTTGAGACACCCTCAAACTGGTGAGACAGTGGGAAGTATACTCCATGTCTCTACAACACAACAAATCCAACAGCAAAAACAAAGAAAATACAACTGGCCAGTGAACCCAAAAGCAATTTATTAAAACACTCAGTACTCTGACATCTCGGCTAAAAAGCCTTCAAAGAGTAAAACAGTGCAATTAACCAACACACACATTTATAAAAAATACACAATCAATAATTCAGTTAAATATATACTCCATCTTTCTACTCTGATTTTCCTGCAATATGGCCTGTATAAGGCAGCTATCCAGGTAAGGATAAATATGGATGCTCTTCAATTTGAGATGGGTAAGCACTGTAGCTGAACAGTTGGTGAACACTCTAGGCATGCTGGATAGCCCAAATGACAAGTCCAGGTAAGGATAAATATGGATGCTCTTCAATTTGAGATGGGTAAGCACTGTAGCTGAACAGTTGGTGAACACTCTAGGCATGCTGGATAGCCCAAATGACAAGTAAGTAAAATGGAAATGTTCTCTTCCTCTTACACTCCTAAAGAACTACCTGTGGTCCTCACAAAATGACTAACTGGGCATCCCTTTTATATGTCCACACTGACCAAAAAGGTAAACTGAAAGGACAAGTGGGGGTGGCTTTGTTTAGCTTAGGTTCAGCGTGGGCATTTAAAGGCCCAGCAGATAGTCTAGGACAAGACCAATGAAGAAATCTGGTCTAGCAGAGGAGCCATTTCCATAAAGTGATGAAAGGTTATTAACATAATTTTAACAACTCAGTGTAGATAATGCTCTGTTTCACAGATATTGTCAGTTCAAACTAATGTTAGAAGCAAGCCTCTTCCTAAAAGGCATGGAAGGCATAGAAGTGAACAGAAAGGGGAAATAGTCAACACTAGAAAGCATTTTGAAAGTTAAGTTGTATCCATATTACCTGCCTCTGTTTCAGCCTATATCCAGTGGTCATTTTTAATGGGCCTTTTCTGTTTGAAATGTTACATCCCAGATAGTTTCATGTAGAATGCTCACTGTTAGTAGACTAACTCCTACTGTACTTTGTAACTGAAGGAGGAAATTCCTGCTACACCATTGATACCCCCCTTTTGAAAATGTTATTTAATGCAGGAGTCCAAACAAAAGATCTGTAAACAAGGTTGCATTGCAAAGATGCTCATAACCCTCAGCCTCACATGCCTTCCAACTACTGTGCCTGCAGCTATTTCCTTAACGCAGACACTTGAGTATGCCGTCAGATGTGATAAGATGCCATAATGTCAGTTCGGGACATTGCTTTAAGGTCTTTGCCATGCAGCTTTGGCATCATATCCTCAGTCTGTCAGAGCACTTAAGTCTGAAGGTGGAACACTTTTTTAAATGAAGCTTAAAAATAACTTTTGCATGCACTTTGTAACATTACCTTCTAAAGCACAGTAAAAATAAAAAAGCAATATCTCACTATGCAACCACCACAAAAATATATCCAGTACATATAATAATACAAGACAGTTAACATAGCTTCATTCTTCTCTGCCTAAAACATCTTCAAAAGAACATTTTTCACATCTTGTTTTAAAAAATAAATTGCTTAAAAGAGCTACCTTTCAAATCACTGTCACTCTGGTGTTTCAAAGCACACTCCTCTAGAGGAAAAGCAGGAAATATTTAGCAAAATTAAGCACTTTCATCTAAGGTAGCAACACTTCATCAGAACTAACCTTTCCAAATTAACATTTATAAGCAAGTAAAAATCACGCAACTCAACCAACCCCATTTTAACATACAAAGTCATTCCTTCAAACAAAAATATATTACAAACTCCATATGAAACACACTAACATTAAACTATTAAAATTTATTTAAATAGTTTGTTAATACTGAGATGTTCTATATGTCAGAACACTATTAACGTATATACTTTCACTTAAACTGAGGGCATTCAGCCTGTAATTTTAACTGACAATATAAATCACACATTTCAAGCCATTCCTTCCACGGACCACCCTAAGGTTTCATGACCATTTTTAAAAATACCAAACATACAACAGAATGTGCATGGTCAACAATACAATATATTTACCAAGGGAATTTGTTCAGGATCCTTTTCTTAAAATCAGTCATATGTTCACATACCTTTTTTTAAAGAACGCTTAGTCTTACCTACCTAAAAAGGAGCTTTTAGGTTTCGAGGAAGCTCTCACTTCTAAACCATGATTAATTTCCAATATATTCCTCAGATGTCCCCTTTTTGATATATATATATATATATATATATATATATATATATATATATATATATATATATTCATGTCTCTTACCCAGTTATCAGTATGGGTAACTACATCCCAATTACTCATAAAAGTATGTTTAATTTCAACAGAATCAACATTATATGTCATAATCAAACTCTTACTTCTATTGTCTCCACTTACCAATGTGTTACTTTATATTTACTTTATGTAATAATGGTTTATAAATACCACTATTCCTCTTAACTATTTAATTTGGAAATTTACTAATAAATCATTTGTATAGCCTCTTCTTTTATGATTTCCCTCTACATTGCTCATCTCTATCGGAAATTCATCACCACCAGGGACCATCCTGGCTGCCCTGACCATTTGGCCCTTTACCAGGGCTTTTTCTGAATTAAAGGATGGCAACTTCTCTAATGTAAAAATCTGTCAGAATATGAGGGCTTACATAGGTTCATAGGTAGGTACTAGGCTACCTGCCCGAAGGCATTTATAAGCCTAGCTGGAATGTGTTGGCTTTCGCCGCCCCCATAGATTAGTTCCCTGTGCCTATGTCCAGCAGAACCATTGACGTGATCCCCAGGGTAAAGTTTCTGTTTCCCATCCACTAGTCAAGGTTTCTCTTGAAGAGAGTTAGCGAGGAGCTCTGCCTAATGTAGATTGGAATCTTGTTACAGAGTATGGGAAGTCTCTGGGACAGGAATCTATCCCTCCAGCACATCCTATTTATTGTTGTGGTGAGGTTTAGATCCCTAGAGCGTGTGACTCGAGTGGATATGATTTTCTTTAGATGGAGCATGTCCATCAATTCTGGGTTGGACATGGCCTTGTATGTCAGGCAGAGATCACCTCTGAGTAGGTGGTATGCAACCGAGTACAGCTGGAGTTTCTTCAGTCGAGCTGTATAGGGCATCTGTTTGAGGCCAGTGATCCTCTTGGTGAGGTACTTCTGTGGTCTTTCCAGCTGTTGCAGGTGTCTTGTAAGGTACATCCCAAATGGGGCGTTGTACTCTATGATGGGTCTGATGAGTGATGTGTAGAGGGGCACAATGACCTCTTTTGATCTGGATGCAAACCCTTTTGTGATTAGGTGGGCCACATAGAAGGATTTTCTAACCACTCTGGCAATGTGATTATCAAAGGAGAGGTTACTATCTACTTTGGTCCCCAGATCCCTTATTACGTCTTCCGTATTTAGGGGGCTACCACCTATGTGGTAGTTTGTGGGTACTTTGTTTTTTCCAAAGGGGATGACTATGCACTTTTTGGCATTTAGCTTGAGGCCATGGTTTTGACACCAGGTATCTGTCTCAGTGAGACCCTTTTGGATGATGACTGTGTCAGCCGGAGAGTCAATTATAGCCCTAATTTGCAGTCATCAGTGAACTTGGTCAGCCATAGTCTTCTTATGTTTGCCTGTACCTCTGAGAAGTATATGCCGAACAGGAGGGGTCCTAGGACTGAGCCCTGGGGAACACCACTTGTAACCAGTTTAGAGTCAGACCTAGCTCCCACTACTCTTACCATGTGTGTTCTGTCCATGAGCCAGTTGCAATCCATCTCATGACATAGGGGTTTATGTTCAGGCTAGTGAGCTTGTCTATAATACCTGAATGGGGAATGGTGTTGAAGGCCTTTGCAAGGTCTAGGTAGGCTGTGTGGACCACCTTTCCCCTCGTCTATAGCCTTGGTAACAGTCTCAAAGAAGTCCACCAGGTTTAGGAGGTATGATATACCCTTAACAAAGCCGAACTGGGTAGGGTCCAGAGTTTGGAGGTTCCCAATGTCTCTGATAATGAGATCCATGATGATGTGCTCCATAGCCTTGCAGACCAAGCTAGTCAGGCTTATAGGGTGATAGTTCCCGGGGTCTGTTGTGGCTCCACCTTTGTGGAGCGGAATAACTGTTGCACCACAACTGTGTACCACTCTATGGGCATGTAGCCTGTGGAGAGGCTGAGTTTGAACAGTGTGTTTAGGTGAGGGGTTAGTTCATCTTGGAGCTTGTGTAGGACACAGCCTGGGACACCGTCCGGTCCCATTGATACTGTGTATTTGGCTTTGGAGAGGGCAGTTTTAACCTGAGTGTCTGTGATTTCAGGGGCACTATATTCTTCTAGTATGGTTATGGGCCCTTTTGGGGGTGAGAGGGGGTGAAGTTTGCACTGAACCTGTCTGTCAGGATGTTGGTGATGTCAGTCGGTGCAGTGTATTTTGTACCATTCTGCACAAACTCCGAGCAGATCTGAGAATTGCCACTTAGATTCTTGACATAGCTAAAGAATGCTTTGTGGTTATCTTTGGAGTCCTTGGCAATTTTTCTTTTGAAGCTAGCCTTGGATGATTTTATGAGGGATCATAGTTTCTTGCTGAAACTGATCAGGGATGTCTTCCCTTTTTGGGATTTTACTCTTTTCTGTACTAGTTTCCTCCTTCTATTGTATAGCTTGTTTATGGCAGGGGTCACCAGACTGGTTTCCTTTTCTTGGAGGAGTGAGTCTTGGTTTTGCTTGGGATAGCATGATCCATGCATTCTTGTAGGTGCCTGTAGAGTGCATTAGTAAAGGATTTTGCAGTTTGGACAGTGTTATCCTTTAGCATGAGGGTTCGAAACTTTCCACCTTGGTCTTAAGTAACGTGAAGTTTGCTTTTTAAAAGTTTTTCACGGTGGTTTCTTTGACCGGGGGTGGGGGTGGAATGTGGATATCCAGAGTGATTAGTTTATGGGCAGATCTAACCAGTGAGGGGTTGACCTCCGGTGTGGAACACCGGTCGCCCATATTGGTGATGACCAGGTCCAATATGCTGTCACCTCTGGTGGTGGTGTTAAGCAGTTGATCCAGGGCATTTGAGTTTATAAATTCTAGGAAATGTTGGGCAAGGGAGTTTGTACTTGAGGAGTTCTCCCAGTTAATGTTTGGGTAATTGAAATCACCCAATATCAGGGTGTTTGGCAGGACTTTTATGCTTCCCAGTGTGTCCAGAAATGTGGAATGGGGATCCTGGGACATGGTGGGTGATCTGTAGCAAGCTACAATTTGAATTGCAGTTTTTCCCTTTGTTAGTTGCATGTGGATGATCTCTGAAGCATCATGCTGTGCCACAAACCTGGAGGCGTGGGTATCCTTGATGAATATGGATACGCCCCCGCCTTTTGTATTTCGGTCTGGGTTTTGTGGCCAAAATGTATGGTATGAGTTGTAGCCTAGTAGTGCTGGGGTGCTCTCTGGAGCCTTAAACCAGGTTTCTGTTACTGCACATATATCAATTTTCTCCATACTGAGGAGTGCCTCAAGTGTGCGCATTTTGAGGTTTAGACTTCTGGCACTGAGTAGCATTACCCTCAGTTTTTTGTTACATGTGCTATTTACGGTGGTGGGTTTGTCTTTTGAGCCTTGCCTAAAAAAGGCACTATGGGGGTGGCAAGAGCCTTGGCCAGTATTCAAAAGCCAAGGGGTGACTGGTGCAAGCCATCTCTAGTGAAGCAGCGTGGCTTGTCGAACATGTCATCCCAGGCTGACAGACACTGGATCCCCTTTGAATGACACCAGAAGCTTAGCCAATTGTTGAAATTGATAATGTTTTCTTTATACCATGGTATCATTCTTGGGGAGGGCAGGATGCTACTCAGGTTCAGGGTCATAACGGCATGGGCTATGTAATCAGAGAGCTCCTCCATTTCTCTTTTCATGTAGTCCAGTGAGGTACGGCTCAGGTCATTCACACCAACATGGACAATGACAGAGTCGTATTTGTACTTGTTCTGGAGTGACCTGAGTGCTTGTGTTATGTGGCGGTCCTGGCGGATCCTGGCACCCAACAGGCAGCTAACAGTAACCTTCTCCTTGTTCAGCCTAGTGAGTGGGACGTCAGTGTGCCTGACTATAGAGTCACCTATTACTAGTGTATTGGGTATGTTATTTTGCCTTAAGGGCTGTGATTGCGTGGCACACTGGTTTTGTGAAGTATGTGTTTCATGGTTTGTGTTGGGGGGGGGGTGGAGGTTGCTTGGATGTCTGCTTTGGAGGTCTCTCTTGCTTTTGCAGATTTTTATTTAGAGCCTCCGAGTATGTTTTTGTGTATTTATGTGTGTTTTTTGCCGGTGCTGGTTTCATAGGTCTATGTGCGACTGGTGGTGTGATGCAAGTAACGCCCTTCTCCTCTTGACTGTCTGGTCCAGTCTTGGGTTGAGAGAGCTAAGCCTCCAGTTTGGCTGTACAATTGCATCTCTCGCATGTATTAGTGTTTGGTGGTAGGAGGAGAGGGTTGTCTGTGTACATGAGGCAGTTGTAGCATTGCCTCAAAATGCCCAGAATCACCAGTTGGACTGGAGAGTACACCTGAAACTGCCCTTTGGACATGCCTGGATAGGTACAGTGAACTGTTTTACTGATTGGCTGGTAAGGTCGAATAGATAGCCTTGTCCTTCTCTACAGTATAGGGGAGTCTAGTGCTAAGGTTTATTAGTGCTTGCTATGAGTTTTGAGCAAGTGCTGAGATGAGACATGAACGCTTTGAGTGCTTAAGTTGAAAGTTTCTCTAGTTCCAAGGGAAAACTTGAAGAGTACACTTTGTGGAGCCGGAAATAGTTATACCCTAGCTAACCGGCGCTGCCCGGCACACAAAACCGCACTAATGTGGGTTTTATAGTAGAGGGAAATGAAAGAGATAGAAATTAGCCCAAAATGGCCAATAAACTACTTATTTCTGGGCTGAAACCACTCCTCCAGGGACAGATAGTCTGCTCAATGCTCCCCTCTCTCACAGGTGAACAGAGAAACTTCCTTCTATCCAAGTAAGGTATGGGAAAACACAGAAACTTGCAACACAACCCTGAATTCAGCACTAACCTGAAAACTGGACTATACTAGCTTAGAAAAGTGGGAAAACAAGTATTTTTTTTTCTTTTTTCAGAAAATAAAGCAGATACAATCAAAAAACACTTTAAATGCACAGAAATGGCTATCACACTTGAGTGTGTAGCCTACAACAGTTAAACAGGTAATTTAAACACAAAAACAACTTTGTTAAAGTGTAGGCAGTAAAATAAGTACAATATGTAGCTGAAACAAGCTTAATAAGTCACAGAAACTCTAAAAAAATCGGCCTTTTAGGCAGAATTAGCTAAAGGCAGCAAGAAAATGCAGAAAAATGACACTTAATAACTCCAAAGGCTCTCTTTTGTCTCTCTGCTGCTGAAGAACTCTGCAGGGCACCAGGCAGGAGCTTGCTGAGCTGTATTGTTTGTGTCTTTCGGCTTTTCCCAGTTAGGGGTTGCCACAGCGGAACTCCGGTCTGCTAATGATTGGCAGTAGAATTTTACGCGCTGGCTTGCCGGGCCTAACGCACAACCTTCAACGAAGGAATGCCCGTTCACGCATTTCGCTACACAGAAGACGCTCTGACTGAGAATCAAGCGAGCAACGTCTAACTGTGAGGCGACAATGCTACCGCAGCACCACCACCGCAGTGCTAGCTTGCTGATTACAAGCACAAAAAACTCACAAATGCAGGTTTTATAACAGGGAAATGAAAGAGATAGAAATTACCCAAAATGGCCAATGGCTGAAACCACTCCTACAGAGACAGATAGGCTGCTCAAAGCTCCCCTCTCTCACAGGTGAACAGAGAAACTTCCTTCTATCCAAGTAAGGCTTACGATATATGCATTATATTTAAATTTTTTTTCCCCATCTTTTTTAATTTCTACATCAAGGCTCTGAGATGGGACACTGTGTGGGTTAAACCAAAGAACTCAGTAGTTGAATTAATATATTCTAAAAACTCAGGTAAGTTTTCTATAGTGCCAATCCAGAAAATAAATATATCACGGAATCTGCAACACTGAATCCAGCTCTTACAAAATCCAAAAATGAACACACAATTCTCCTCCCAATAGGACATGACCATATTGGCAAAGGTGACTCCTGTAGTGATACCTGATATTTGTTAAAAAAATTCCCTTCAAAGAAAATACAAGTACACTGTATAGCACTAAAATCCATAAACAGGTTAGAACTACATCACCAGCTAACATATATACAGTTTCTCACCACCTATAAAATTATCCAGCATCCATCTGCTTGTCCAGCATTAAATACTGTTCCACGCAATTATGTTCCCACTCAGCCACTGTGATCCAGTGACCAAAAACTCCTCTTTGTCCACAAACCTATCAGATGTGATGGGCATCCCCTGTACTCCTACCATGTTGCTAAGGCCTAGGACTCCTTATTTGTACCCATCTGGTCAATACACTCCCTCCAGGCCTTTAAAACCATTCTGAAAGACTTCCTAACAAAATTGTGGTCCTGTTCTTGCTCAACCTCAGGATAAACTATATCCCTAAATATGAGTAAATATATATTCATATCTTATACCTCCTTACTCTTCCTTCTTCTACTTCCTTACTTCAACCAGTTTCTATCTCCTCTCTAAATATGCTACGACTCTGTTTTTTTCTCTGACTTCAGTTTGCAATTCCTGTTTCTGTTACATTAACTTGCCTTTAGTTTCTCTAAATATTAACTTATTGTCATAAAAGTTGTATCTGTTCTTCACAGATGTTTTCACATTGTCTCATTTGGTATAATTGTTTGAACTGTATATTTGTTATTGTTTTTTTTTTCTGTCATTATGGGATATTGTAAAATTAGTGTCCTTAAAATGTTTTTTAATACTTTGGAGCTTTTCTCTCTGGACCTCTGCTTAAAATGGGCACATACCCAGGATTTTCCTGGCAATCAAATGTCAATAAATAAATAAAAATCAATCCAACCAGAAGTCCTTTTCCCCATTTTTGCACATGGAGTTAGGATGTCACTTCAACAATGACAATCATCCAGGGCCATGGTTTTCACTACCGGGTGGCTAACGTTGCCGGAGTAGTTCTTCCACACAGCATACTCATACCTATGACTAATTTAGAGTGTCAGCTTCACCTACTGCATGTCTTTGGAATGTGGAAGAAACAAAAGCACCTAGAGAAAACCCATGCAAACACATTCAGGACATGCAGACTCTGCACAGAGGCACCCTGGCCAAGGACCGAACTGTAAGTCTAACCCACGCAAACACATTCAGGATATGCAGACTCTGCACAGAGGCACCCTGGCCAAGGATCAAACTGTAAGTCTAACCCATGCAAACACATTCAGGATATGCAGACTCTGCACAGAGGCACCCTGGCCAAGGACCGAACTGTAAGGCTCTTGCTGTGAGGAGACAACATCTGATGTGCCTCCCAAATAAATAAATATTTTTTTTACAACCCCTTCCATTAATTGACAACAAACAATTTCGAACAATTTCACCACTAATGAACCTGACTTATTTTTAACAAAATGTCATGAAACCGTTCTATTCATACAGAATGTGAGATTACTGAGAATAGATCTTTTACATCTACAGATGCAAAAAAATCAAGTTCTAATCATACAACTCATCACAAATGCATCCTAAAAATTCTTAAGATGTGTATATTGTCCACAAATCCCTTTGACCTTGTGGACAATATACCTGGTTATAGGAAAGGTTTCAGAAACCATCACATCCATAATTGGTTTCAAGGGGGACTTACATAAACCTTCATGCATCTTGGGGATGCCAAACATTTTTGGAATCTTGGATTTGTCTATCTTAGAATATTTATTCATTTCATTACTAATACTGTGATGCCCACCACTGCTACCAATATGCTATGGGCACCAATATGAGTCATCCCCACACTGGGTCAGTAATCAAGGAGCCTGAATCCTCACCACTGACACTGGAGAAGGACATGCAGTTGGAATACAAATGGATGCACTCAGTATTTCCAGATGTAGACCTCTCTGCATCAAGTACAATTTCCCTTAAAAGCACATAGAGAACACACACAGCCCGGGTCTGGATGTCTCTATCTGTCTCCCTCCAGGTCCTCAGTAAGATTCTCCACTGGCACAGCTGTAAGGTTAGGTTCTAATTCGGGTGTCCAAACCAAGTCCTCCAGCACCCACTCTGTAAACCCAGTGCTTCGTGTCCCTGCCCAAGTAGCTGACATATACACTCTCCAAGATTTAATTTTCACACACACACCTGGGAAAGGCTGGCACAGATTACCCACTCTACCAACTTTGCCGAGACTATAGGGTAGTTATCACTGCCACCAGTCAGTTACTGTAAGGCTCTTACAAATGGTATCCGATTATACTGTGTAATATTAATACTAATACAAATGGTAGTAAATCACCAAGATGGCTAGACCTTCTGGAGTGGCCCACACAGTGTCACCAAACAAATATAAGCACTCTGAAAGGCTAAGTACTTCCTACAAGGACCAACCACAATAAAAGTTTAAATACATTTAAAAGAAGTTATGTAATCACCATAATGTTCTCTCTGTGTTATCTATCTTCATTCATCCTTGACAGATGGGTTTGGTTCCTACATCGGAACCAACTTGGCTGTTACCACAACTTGTGCCAGCCAAAAACTCTAGAGCTTCACCTCAACCCAGAATCCCTCTCTCTCAATTATGTCAGATCAAGTTTGCAGAACAGATATCAAAACATATAAAACATATACTATACATTTTATATATATAGATTGCATTGGACAATACAATAATTCAAGTGAGTTTGATCCACTCCACCAAACAATCTTTAAGGATAGGGATGGGGGAAGTCAAGGATGAATAAAGACAGACAACACAGATGGAACATTATGGTGAGTACATAACTTCTTTATCTGATGATGTCAATCTTCATTCCATCCTTGACAGATGGGACAGAGTCCCCAGCTACCTAGAATCTTGGGTGGAGTCATGGAAGGATATTCCTGAGTGCCATCAAGACAAAGGATGATTATCCACTAAAGACCAGATCCAGTTTGTAATGAGTAACAAAGTTATGGGGTAGCCTAAGTAGCTGCTGCACATATGTCATCCACTGAAGCTTTATGAAGTGGCTATAGATATTGTAGAATGTGCTTTGATGGGTTTAGGCAAGGTTAATTTGTTTTTATCATAAATAAATGAAATGCAGTCTTTCAGCCATTTCGAAAGAGTAATCTTGCTGACTGTCTTGCCCAACTTTGCAGTGGAAAATGAAACAAACAGTTGACTTGATTGTCTTATATTCTTTGTTCTGTGGAGATAGAAACATAGTTGTTTATGGACATTTAATAAATGCAGGGAGTACTCTCCCTTGTTAGGGTGATTGGGGAAGAAAACTGGTAAATTAATTGTCTGGTTAATATTAGTCTCTGGCACAACTTTGAAAAAAAGGTGGGTTTGTTCGCAAAGATACTCTGTCTTTATGGAAAACAAGGTAAGAAGGCTCAGATGATAAGGCCTGGATTACTGATTCTGGTGGAGGTAATGGCTACCAAAAAGAGGGTGTCTTCCAAGATAAAAACTTCACATCACATCCACGGAGGGTTCAAAAGGAGAGTGTATCACTGCTTGAAGTACTAGATTCAAATCCCAAGGAGGAGTCAGGTCTTTTAACGGGGGCTTTAACAGAAGAGTGCCTCTGAGGAACAATTTACAAAGTCTATGAGAGGCTAAAGAATGTTCATCCAAGATTCTAAGCCATTGTGAAAACTAGAGATGGCAGCTAACTGTAATTTGATGGTGGAAGGAGACATTCCATCGTTAAACAGAGTGGCTAAAAAATCTAGGATGTGTTCTATTGAAGCTGAAAAATGATCTGTTTGCTTTTCAAAGGACAAATAGTAAATCTCTTCCACTTACTGGTGTACAGTTTTTGAGTAGAAAGCTTGTGAGCTGATAAAAGGATATGGTGTACTGGAGAAGAAATATTGGGATGCCTGGCAATTAATGGAACTGGAGGATCCATGCAGTCAGCTTGAGATTCAAAATGTTTGGGTGAACAAGACCATCTGGATGGGACAGAATCAAGGGTTGTCAAATTAGATAAGGCCAAAGAAACCTGTCAATGTCAAAATGGAGCAATTAGGATCATGTGCTCTTCATCCTGAGTGCTTTCTGTAAAAAATTGGGAATTAGAAGTATCAGGGGAAAGGTATATAGGAGAGGGGGGGATCATGGAGGAAAGCATCTCTGGGTGACTTTTCCGGAGGGGAATCAGGGTGAATTGCTGCACTTGTTGTTTAGGGGAGATGCGAACAGATAGCAGAAAGGTTGACCTTGAACATCATCTTCACCACTTTTTGATTGAGAGACCACTAGTGAGGCTGAATGGTGCATCTGCTCAGCTTGTCCATAATCACATTGGAACTCCCTGCAATGTGCATTACTATAAGAAAGCCACTGATATACTCTGACAGCTTCTCGACAAAGACGATAAGATCTGGTTCCTCCCTGTTTGCTGATGTACCAAACCACTGACGTATTGTCCATTTGAAATGCAATAGTTTCCTGATGAAGAGCAGTCTGAAAGGGCTGCAATGCAAGAAGCACCACTGTTATCTCCAGGCCACTGATGAATAACTTGGCCTCTAATTGGGACCAGGTGCTTTGGACCATCTTGCCCAGAAAATGCCCCCCTCCATCTGAGAGGCTTCCGTGGTCACTATGGTTGTGGGCTCCAGAAGAAGAAAGGGGCAACCATGGAAAACTTTATCAGAATGCATCCACCAAAGAATTTCCATTTTACAATGGTTGGTTATCAGCACTTGTTCTGACAATGGGTGAAGTATAGACTACTGGGAGGCTAGTAGCCATTGCAGAATTCTCATATGTAACCTGGTTAGTGGCACTGAGTTATAGAAGCTGTCATAGATCCTAGAGCTTGTAAGACTAAATGTGCTGGAACTTTCTTTCTGTGGACTAACTTTTGTACCTGAGCCACAATTCTCTGATGACATTCTGGATGAAGATATGTTATTGTTGTCTGAGTTTTCGATACTGCCCCAATGAATTCTACATTTTGTGTCGGGGTTAAACATGACTTTTCTAGATTTACTGTGATTCTCAGATGGGCATAGATGAGGGTGTAGTCCCTGGTTGCTATCAATTAATGCTTGGTCAAAGCGGTTATGAGCCAGTTATCCAAGTATGGAAACACATGGAATCCTTGTAGTCTCAAGTGAGTTGCTACTACTACTGCCATGCATTTGATGAACACCCTGGGGGCTCTAGTGAGTCCAAAGGGCAGTACTTTGAACTGGTAATGACTGGCTCCTGCTGGAAGTGGAGAAACCTTATGGAGCATTTATAGGTTTATAGGTTCATATGTAGGTACTAAGCTATTGGCCCTAGGGCCTATATAAGCCTAGCCAAATGGTACCCTGGATTTTGCCACCCAAGAAAATTATTTTCCTGTGCCCCTGTCATCAAGATTTTTCCTGAAGAGTGCTAATAAGGAGCTCTGTTTGATATAGATAGGTAGTTTGTTCCAGAGTATGGGAAATCTCTGGGACAGGAATCTATCCCCCAAGCATGTTCTGTTTATTGTGGTGACAAGGTTTAGGTCCCTAGAGCATGCAGCTTGGAGGGATTGGGATTTCTTTATGTGGAGCATGTCCAACAGCTCTGGGTTTGACATAGCTTTGTATGTTATGTAGTGATCGCCTCTGAGTAGGCGATATGCGACAGAGTAAAGCTGGAGTTTTTTGAGACAGTCTGCATAGGGCATCTGTATGAGGCCAATAATCCTCTTTATGAGGTATTTCTGTGGCCTTTCCAGTTGTTGTAGATGTCTTGTGAGGTACACACCAAAAGGGGTGTTGTACTCTATAATGGGTCTAATGAGTGATGAGTAGAGGGGAACAATGACCTCTTTTTTCCTGGATGAGAAACCTTTTGTGATGAGGTGTACCATGTAGACTACTACTGTGGCGATGTGATTATCAAAGGAGTGACTACTGTCCACCTGTGTCCCAAGGTCTCGTATCACACTTTCGGTGTTAAGTAGACTACCGCCTATGTGGTCGTTCATGGGTACAGAGTTTTTACCAAAAGGGATGACAATGCATTTGTCCATTTTTACATGGTAATATGCATCCTGAAGGTCTATTGAGCACATCCAGTCATGTTTCTTCAGAAAGGGAAGAATAGACTATAATGTGACCATCCAGAACTTTGTTCATCGAACTGATTTGTTCAATACGTTGAAATCCAAAATTGGTCTCCAGTTCCTTGTCTTCTTTGGCACCAAAAAGAATCTTGAGTAGGTTCTGTATCCTTCTTAGTGTGGTGGGACTTGTTGGATGACTCTTTTGTCCAGCAGTTTTTGGATTTCTTGCATTGCTGAATCCCTCTGATTGAGTGGATCATCAGAGATTTTCTTGTAAACAGGGGAGGTTGAGAAAAGGGAATTGTATAGCCTCTGAATACAATCTGTTGCACCCAGGAATCTGCTGTTATGCCTAGCCAGGTGTTTAGGTGTAAGAATAAGTGCCCCCAACTGCCTCCAGAGGAAGACAATTGGGCCTCCCTTCAGGAAAGCTGAAAGACCTTGCCTGAGAAAGAATCCCTGAAGTCCTAGTTTTGGGGACCACCTCTGCTTGAGGGATCTTCTGTTCTGGGTCCTCTCTTTGACCCTGGGGGGAACTTCCTCCACGTGTGTCTTGCAAAGGACCTTGGAATTTTTTGAACCACATTTTCCACCACTCCTCTGGTTCCTAGAAAAAGAACTTTGGGGGGTAGAAAAATGTATGCCCACAGCAGAAAAGGTCTTACTATCATTCTCACACCTGGACAAAGTTTCTTTCACTGTTGGGTCAAACTAGGATGTTCCATCAAAATGAGCACTGATGAAAGAAGATTTGAATGGTTACACAAAATCACAAAGGCACATCCTGTCATGCCTCCTAATGGCTACTCCTGTACCCGCTGTTCTAGACGTCCCTTTGGCTGTATGTGCGATCACCCTCATGGACGAATTGGACGCAGACTGCAGGGTGACTAACTGAGAAGTCACATTCTCTTGGACTATCTCAGCTATAGCTCCCACCAGGGTGTCTGATAACTCCTTGATCAGATCCCATTGGAGTCTGGTAAAATGTGCCAAAAAGTTCAAGGACCTTATGGCAAAGGTAGATGAAGCTTAGACCCGCTTCCCAAATCTGTTAGCAGATGGACAGAGGAACTCTCCTCAGACAGTTCATTTTTAGTGGCAGCCGCTATGACCATAGCATCAACTGCAAGACCCTTCACCCAGAAAGTATCTTGTCTGGTCTTTTGGGGCTGGGCTTGACAGTGTCAGGAGCCTTCCATGCCTGCTGTGAAATCAACTGAATGAGTTCATTAGTGGGCAGAGTCACCCAAAAAGTAGACGGCAGCTGCCAAATGCCTGCAGGTAAACAGACACCTCATAGGAAGGATTTTGGGACTTCCAGCCACCCCTCTGTTTCAGAATTTCCAAGATGTCTCCAAAGGAGACATTTTCAGGGGCTGACTGTGGGGACCCTTCCCCCTCCTCGAAATATATCTTCGGTGACTGATTCCTGGGGGGAATCCAAGTGATCCCTCTTCCACTTCTTCTTATAACAGACCTCTGCAGGGGGATTATTTGATGATGTCTCAGAAGATGACTGTACCTGTGGCTGCAACACCTGAGGCTTCAGCACCTGCTGTCCCAGTGGAGAGGCAGGAGGAATAGTAGAGCTAGAGGGGAGTACCTGTTTTGAGGGGGCAGGCACAGACTGAGTCTCTGCAAGAGAAATGGCCCTCTGCATAGCCTCAAAGGCTGGTCCCCTGAAGAGGGAAGAGAGCCCAGAACCAAGAAAGACTGCCTCGGAACTGGGGCCACTACCTGCTTAGAAGAACTGACCCTCGAAACTGAAGCTAGAGTGGAACTAACTTAAGCCAAAGCCCTGAGAAGCAGGGACAGCTCCAAAAAAAAACCTGGAGTTGAAACCTGCTCTCTGGAACCGACAGGATAGCCACGGCTCCGTGAGGTCTCCGGTTCAGAAGTAAAGAAAGAACTCACGGTAACTGCCAGGTCTTCAGAAGTGAACAACTCCAGAGCCAACACAGTCGGTGCTGGGACAACTGGAACAGAGGACTCTAAGATCTCCAAGAAGGTTAGAGGAGTAGTCATCAATTGTGTGTAGGAAGTGTCGGTACAAAGACCAGAGGGAATTGGTACCAAAGGTAGGCCTGAAAGCTCTCTAGCCCACAAACTTTTATTCACCAGTCTCTCCACATTGAGCTCTGGAAGACTTTTGGTGGAGTGGACTGACACAATGGAAGGGGACTTAGGCCTCTACAAAAACACCTCTGGTGGTACACCACCAAAGGGATCTATCAATGGAGAGTAAGATGTTCTAGGTAGAAAGATCTTAGTTGATGAGACAGATGCCAATTCCTATGTCGAGGCCTTCAACATTGAAGGACTCAAAATTGTAATCAGTGTTGAAACTGAAGTTGTTGGTACAGAACCGTCAGAAGCAGAGGCCTTCAGTTCCAAGTGAACATTTGAAACTGAGGTCTTTAAGTTTTGGGGTTTTCAGTATCGACGGGGAGGTCAGAACTGTCAGACTGTGAATTTTTGTGTTGTCGATAGATGAAGAAGAAGAGGAAGGAAATGAAATATCAGTCTTAGCTTTGTCAGAAGTGGATAAAGTTTCTCCAAAACCTGAAGGCAAAAGTCCTTTTAGAATTATCTTGTTGTGCCTTAGCCCTGTGGCTGAAGGCTTGACAAATACTAAAATCCTCCTGTAAGTGAAGAAGGCCAAGGCACTAGTCACATAAGGAGTGGAAATCTGAAGAGGGAATTTTATGGCCACACTTCTGGCATTTTTTGAAACCAGAAGGGGCCTTACCCTTATCAGCCATGTCAGACAGAGAAAAACAAGGAAAAACCACAGAGAAGAAAGAATAATTTTTTTTGAGATTTTGTAATTATATAATGAAAAAGAGAACAAGAGAGAGAGAACTATCAACAATGATAGTTAAGTAGTTACACAGTAGTGTAAAGAGAAAGAAGCATCAACGATGACACAAAGAATACACAAATGTACAAAAAAGAAAGAAAAGAAAATTTAGAAGGAAAGATATCAGGAAATTTTACCTAATCCCACAAACGCTAGAAAGTCGCAGCTAAATGCGACTGTTTCAGAAGGTGGCAAATGAGATCTAAGGTAATTGAGAGAGAGAGATTCTGGGTTGAGGTGAAGCTCAAGAGTTTTTAGCTGGTGCAAGCTGTAGTAATGGCCAAGTTGGTTCCGATGTCGGAACTGAACCCATCTGTCAAGGATGGAATAAAGATTGACAACATTAGATTAATAAATAATAAAAGAGCATGAAAATACTGAATATATATTTACAGTAAACCACAGAGTTCAACTCACAGAAAATATTGAAATTAACATTGATGGACAGACTCATACAAATAAAAAAAACACTCTGTTCACTAAGCTTCACTATTTTCCTGACTGAATCTAAAAATTTTACTGTTCCCTAGCTAAGTTGCGTACTACCGCAATGCAAGATGCTGTGGATGAGGATCTTTCTAGTCAGGCTTTCCAAACAGAAGATCCATTCCCTGAGATTTCTGTTTGTAATATCTAAAATATAATTTCCAAGAGGGCTGGCATAATGACCTCAACTCGTCACCTGACTCTAGATTCTCATAGTATTCCCCTTTGAAGCTGAGGCAGGAAGTTAGCACAGACAGCCACAATGCACATCCAAATGTTTATGGCAGTGCCTGGGGCCCCTTCATTTCAATGAGCTAATGGATAAAGGCTATTCCCCAGACCCAGCATCTCCGGTCTTACTCATCACTGTAGGGTGCCTTTTAATGATTTAACAGCTTATTTACATTTCCCTTATTTTTCTTAAAGTTAATCTCTGCTGGGCCAGTACCCTCTATTAAAACAAAACAGTGTAAGAAACTTCTCTGTGTGGAAGATTTTCAGTCCATATATTTCTAGTTAATCAATGTATATTAATCAGATCAGACAATAGCAGTAGAAGTAGCGAACTTAAACTTGTCTTAAGTCAAAACAAAACAAAAAGTAATAACAGAAAATATATAATTGTACAGCATTACTAAGTATTCAAAAGTAATCCAAGCAAGGCAGGCAGTCTGTTTCCAGTCGAAAATCCTTTATTAAGTACACAGACAAGCGATCCAAGTAAAACAAAACAAAAATCCTTTATTAAGTACACCTTAAAAACAGAAAGAAACAGACAGACTGCCTGCCTTGCTTGGATTACTTTTGAATACTTAGTAATGCTGTACAATTATATATTTTCTATTATTACTTTTTGTTTTGTTTTGACTTAAGACGAGTTTAAGTTCGCTACTTCTTACTATTGTCTGATCTGATTAATATACAGTGATTAACTAGAAATATATGGACTGAAAATCCTCCACACAGAGAAGTTTCTTACACTGTTTTATTTTTGGACCCACTACACTTTAGTGGGTTGTTTTGAGATTTTGGGGATACCACGGAGATTATTTGTTTTTTATCCTCTATTAAAACATACATTTAATTCAGCTATAGTAATGCATGTACATTTCTCTTCATTTCAGCAGGGTGCACTGCTGATCCATTTCAACACAAGCAAAGCTCACAAATATATTTTCAGCACAAGCATCTGTACAAAATCAGTTCATTTCTTCAATAGTTGGCAAGATGGATGGGATATCATGATAAGATAGATGTTATGCCTATACTACCTGTTAAAATCCAGCATTTGGAGTTTTCATTTTGTACAGGACTATACCTATGTTTTTTCTTTTATTTTCTGGTACATATTGACACGTATGTATATAGGTTATGATTTTTTTTTTAACCATTGATGTATTAAGGCTCAATCATAGCTCAATATTTGTGGTATTTGAATACTCTCTTTTTATTATTTCTGTTGTACTTATCAAAATAAATAAAATGTGTTTTGAAAAAAAAAATCAGTTTGATATACAAATGGCATACAGTTCTAATACATTTGTAACACAAGCATCTTGTAAAAATCAGTTTGATATTCAAAGGATATATCTTTCTTTACAAAACTCCAGCTGACTATGCTGGCACTTGCCCATATCATCACAAATACAACCTTGTGTAAACACACTCAACAACCTTACATCTATTCTTGATAAGAAATATTAATCATATTCTTAGATACCACTGTATATGTAATCACTCTGAAGTAAATCAAACATTCTACCCCCATAATCCAGGTGATCTATAACAAGACCGCCCCTCCCTCTTTGTCTTATTTCATGATCCTTGTGTCTTTGTCATGACCAATACTATCTAATAACAAGTCTTTCTTTGTTGATTAAATTACATATCCTATATCTTCTACTTCTGTGGTTGAACAAACTCTTGAAATCTTTTTCACATATTTTTCTAAATAAACTCAAAACATAATGCATGGGTGGATTAAAGGTGCTCTTTCTGTATAAACAAGCAGTTTCAAAATCAGACTCATTAATATCATTAGCAAATCATAATGTCAGATTCAATTTATGCAGATACATTCTAAAATAAATAACCGTTTCTACAATATCAATCATTCTTGTGGGTATAAACATCAATCCTTTTTCTAATAAAATTAGAATATGCACAAGTTCATTAGAAATTTACTAAACTTATACATAAAGTCACCTGAGGAATTATATTGTAGATTTAACAATAAACTGTCCTGTTGGTCCTGTTTATTCCAGCACTCTCTGTCTCAGAGTCATTCCTCTGTTGTTGTAATATGACACTTGCTGATAACTACGTGTTCTTTAAATGCTCTGAGCTTCGAGTAGAGTCCATACACCTCCCTTTCATCCATTTACTTAGTTTCTTTATACAGTCACATTTGTAAATTCATTCACATCATTAAATAGAGTCTTTGGATGGTGGTATGCACAGTCTCTCTCATATTCCATATACCTTTTCAACTTCTCTTTCCAGACCTTTATATTACAAACATTCTCTATATTATAAAATATTACCCAATATTTTGTTTTATTAGCTGTAAACAATAAATCCTGGGTTATGGATTTATCCAATTTGGTGACTCCAATTTGTCTAGAGATTGCACATTGTCCTTCATAAGGACCTCCATCAATTCACATACCAAATATTTTAAGTTCCTTGTGGAGGTTCAAAACCTTAACAAGTCCTGTTGGATACTTCTAGTAATGGAGATCCTCTGGAACATGACAAACTTTTAAGCATTCACTAAAGTACATGTTTTCCAATTGAAGCTTCCTATATTTCAGCATTTTTTTGTCAAACTGCAACAGTTGTTTATCCAAACTTTTGTTAATGTTTGTTTCACTGAAAATGAAATATCACTGTAAAACTGTAGATCAGAGTGTATGTGCTGTATCTTTAAGAAGCATGTCAAGGACTGAATGTGCACATATAAATAGCAGGCATGTGCTATACCCAGTGCCATTTTGAGAGTGTAGCCAGAGAGTGAGCATGTATGATTGCAATAGCTAGTTGTATATAAGTTACTTAGGTTAAAGTCAGTAAACTTTTATTGTGATGTGCTTGTATATACTAAAGCTGTTTGAACAGAACTCATGAAGACTCTTCGGGTCTATATTACGTTATCTAAGTTTTATAACTTCGAATGCCATATGGTCAAACCCATATGTTTGAAGTTGTAAAACTTCGAATACATTAGAAAAAAAAAGAAAACAGTTACCTGACGGTTGTAACCAGGGGTTTAGCCCCCCTGCACCCCCACACCCCCCACTCTTTAAATATACCTACTCCGAGATTGCACTACTGCATTGCAGTGCACTCTCGGAGTTAGTATATTTAAAGAGTGGTGGGTGTGGGGGGTACAGGGGGGCTTGACCCCTGGTTACAACCATCAGGTAACTGTTTTCTTTTTTTTTTTTTTTTAATGCTTTCAAAATTTTACAACTTCAAACATATGGGTTCAACCATATGGCGTTCGAAGTTGTAAAATTTTGATAAAGTAATATAGACCCAGAATCCTCTATTGTATCCAGAGTAGGAGAGCAACATGGTGTCAGAACCAGGATTCCAGAGATTGATATTCGGAGCCATGAGGTGCAGAGATGACAGTGAATGTAAACTAACAGAAATGAGCATGAAAAAGAGCCAGAAAAGAACCAAAGGTAATAAGAATTCACACGAACAGCTTATTTTATAAAAAAGATGAAACAGAGCATTACAAAGGCACAAACCACATTACTAAACAAGCAGGAGGTACAAAAGATTTATTAACCAAGGGAAATGTTTAAGATTAAGATATTTGATGAAACAGTTATCAGAAAAGCAAAACAAGTATGTTTAAAGCAAAATGAGTGTGTTTGAGGCAAAATGGGCATGTTTGCAGTAAAACAAGCACAGGAAAAGTACAATGGGCATGAAAAGAGATTAAATGAGCAAAATATATACTAAGGGCATAAAGGGCACATTAAGTGTAAATAAAGCAAGGCAACTGCATGTTTTGGCATAGTGCTGTGTTTTGGTATAACTGTGACTTTGTATTGTATCAAGGGCATAACTAGAGTTATTTGAAGTATCTCAAAGTGTGTAAAAAGTGCTTACAGTGTATGCCTATTACTGTACATGTATTTTGAAAAGTTTATTTGTGTGCAAAGTGCAACTATTTCATGAAGTACAGTCAAAGTATAGCCATTTCGAAAAGTTTCTTGTGCTGGTGTGTCTATTCGCAAAGTGCCGCCATTACAGAGTGTTTCTTGTACTGTAAAGAATTATCTAGCAAAGTACTACCATTCTGGGGAGATTTTGGTGTACTGTGTACTGTTTATTCACAAAGTGCAATTACTTCGAAATGTTTCTGACTCTGAGCTTTTTTGCCCAGTTCATTCACATCGTGCAGTTATTTGAAATGTTTCTTAAACTGATGAGGTGATTTCTTGCAATTCAGTAATTTCAAGAGTATTAAAGTGCCCGAGAGACTTATTTTGCAAAGTTCAGTTATATAGAGGCTTGTTGTGCTATTGGGCAAAGTTACAAATACTGGCATAAATTTCTGTCATATGTGTATGTGTTCATGCATATTTGTGAAACCCTTCACTGGTATGTGTTAATATGGCAGACAGATTTTTAAAGCCCTTACCACTTGTATTTGATCAGAATATTGCAGAAAATTGGAGAATATTTAAGCAAGAGTATGATTTTTTTATACAAGCAGCTTATTCAGAGAAAGATGTACACAACAGGGCATTCATTTTGCTAAACCTAGCTGGGTCAGATTCCATTGAAAGAGAGCATTCATTTGTGTATGCACCAGCAGTATATGAGGGAGAAGGTGAAAATTGCCATACTGTTGTACAGGCTGAATCAAGGGAAGATCCCGAGTGTTTGAAGCGCAAATTCAGGGAAATGTGTAACCCCCCAGACAAATATTACATTAGAGAGGCATTTGTTTTACACACGTGATCAGAAACCAGGGGAGTCTTTTGCAGCTTATATAACTGACCTGAGAAACAAAGCTAAAATGTGTTGGTTTGGTGACTTAAAAGATGAGTTAATAAAGGACAGGCTCATGTGTGGTATTAATAGTGCTGCTGTGAGAAAAATGTTGCTTTGTGACAGTGATTTAACATTGAGTAAAGCCCTAGACATTTGTCAAATCCATGAAGTTACAGAAAAACACACACATATGCTTACAAGTGACAAAAGCATGGTTTCAGAGAAAATGTAGATAGCATGCAACATGTGGCAAAACAGAAGCAGGCCTAAGCACATGGCAGCCACAACCCCTGCTGGCTCACCAGGGAAACCACGCAGTTTACCAGCAAGTTCTAAGACCAATTCAGTTAAAGCAGCATGCTCAGTGTAGTACAAATGTGAATTAGCAAAACCCAAGTCCAGATTTATTTTTAACTGGCGAAATTGTGGTACCAATCATGAGTCTAAAAGAGAGAAATGTTTAGCATTTGGTCAGCAATGCAAGTGTAAAAAAGGACCCATTTTCAAAAGTATTGCAAATCAAGCAAACCCACACAGTTATAAAGAAGGGTCATACAAAAAGGCAAATTGATCAAGTATAGTTATAGCAGTCTACTTTCGACATAGATGGTGCATCAGTAATTGGTGAAAAAGTTGATGCAGTGAATTTGTTGGCAAAGAGCAAAGTGTTTTGTACTGTCCAGATCAGTGGTAAATCTATATAGCTTAAAGTAGACATTGGTGCAAAGTGTAATGTTATATGAGCAGACACATTTGCTAAAGTGAGAACTGAGCAACTCAGTGTGGCCGGTAGTGCGAAACTTGTCAGTTATGGAGGTGAAGAAATTCAAACCGAAGGCTCAGTGATGTTTTCATGTTATTTGGCTAAGAACTGTTACAACTTATTATTCTATGTAGTTTGAAGACCTGTGAATTCATTATTGGGTCTCAGAGACAGTTTGAGAATTAATCTACTTTCTTTTACCAAAGAAGTTCATCACATAAGTGCATATCCTAGTTCCAATTTTTCTGAAGCCATTTTCTCAGAGTATGCTGATGTTTTTGATGACAAGTTGGGCAAACTTCCAATTGTGTATGCCATGAAGTTAGACCCAGTGGTCACTCCAGTAGTCAGAACAGCAAGAAAAGTTCAGACAACTATGCAGGATAAAGTCAAAGCTCATTTGGATGAAATGGTGCAGCAATGTGTAATTTGTCCAGTTACAGATCCAACTGAATGGGTGTCATCTATGATAGCAGCTCACAAAAAAGGCTCAGATGAAATTAGAATATGTTGAACAAAGCATTGAAGAGATGGCATTATGCAATCTATACAGTCAAAGAGGTCGCAACTCTAATACCAAATGTTACTTTTTTTGTCTTGGATGCAAAAAGTTAACTTTGGCAAGGGACGCTTGATCGCAAATCCTCATTATTAACCACTTTCAGTACCTTGTTTGGCAGATACAGATTCTTAATAATGCCATTTGGAATACATTCTGCAAGTGAAGTCTTCCAGTGTACAATGGAGCAAATGTTTTCAGGTTACCCTTGTGCCACAATAGTAGATGATTTATTGGTTGGAGGCAATGGTGAAGCAGAGCATGACAGAAACCTAAAGAGACTTCTAGACAGAGCATGTGAAGTGAACTTAAAGTTCAATCCTCTAATGTGCAGTCAGACTACCAGAATTTACATATGTAGGTCATTCATTTACCAGTACTGGCTTGAGACCGGACCACACCAAGCAAAAAGCTATTCTTGAGATGTCAGCACCAAATAATATTCAAGCTCTACAGCATTTCCTAGGCATGGTCAACTATTTAGGCATGTTTATACCAGACTTCAGTGAGTTAACAACACCTTTAAGAGAGCTGAAGTGCAAAAATGTTACATGGTCTTAGAACAGCACCAGAAGGCATTTGAAGACCTTAAGCAGAAAATTGCCACCCCACCTCACCTACATTAAAATAGTATGATGTCAATAAACCAGTTACTCTTTCCTGTGATGCTTCAAAATTTGGTCTTGGTGCAGTTATTCTTCAAGAGGACAGACCAGTAACCTATGCATGTAGAACACTTACCCAAACTGAAATGCAATATGCTCAAATTGAGAGAGAACTTTTTGCAATAGTATCTGCATGTTCAAAGTTTCATGATTATATTTATGGTCAAGCTATTCAGATTGAAACTGATCACCAACCTCTAGTTACTATTCTAAAGAAGTCTATGCATTCAGCTCCTGTGAGATTACAAAGAATGATGGTTTAATTGCAAAAGTACAACTTCAAAATGGTCTATACACAAGGCAAACCACTTTATCTGGCTAATACCTTATTCAGATCACCCAGAAATACAACAGAACAGCTAGATGCAGAGAATTTTGACTTTGACGTGATGGCAGTGCATAATTTCTCTACCACTACACTTGATGAGCTGAAAGATCACACAAAGAATGATCCAGTTTTGCAAAAGCTCAACCACTATATTAATGTTGGATGGCTGTCAAAGCAATCTAATGTACCAACTGAAGTGCAAACCTATTTTCCTTACAAAGATGAGATGTTGATGGAAGATGGCATTATTTTCAAAGGTCCTAAAATTGTCATTCCTGCTTCCTTACATGTGTATATCCAGATTTTGCGTCATAATCACCCAGGTTCTGTATCTACTATGAGAAGGGAGAGAGAACTAGTATTTTGGCCTTCATTACTGAAAGACATTGATAAAGTACTTTCTTCTTGTTCAGTATACAATAGTACTAAACTGCATTTGCAAAGAGAACCACTTCAGCTTAGTCAAGTTCCTGAACTAAAAAGTACACAAGTGCCATGAGATCCACTGAGCTCTCACAACCACTTTAATTCCACATAAAAGGTTGAAACAAAAAACATATATTAGCTAACATAGTTATGGTGGAATGAGAAAGGAAACCCATAATGGAAGCTCTTTCAAAGACTTTATTGGGATCTGTGGGAGATTCTTGGATGATTTGTGGAAGGATGGGAAAAATGAGATACCAACCTTTATTGAATATTTGAATAAAACTACTAGTTTTCTAAAATTTACATCACAAATGAGAGAGACAATGATACCTTACCTGGATACTTTACTGAAGAAGGATAAGGCTAATAAGACTTATTTGGCTTGTATTTAGGAGGCCTACATAATCAAATTCCTTTTTACATTATACCAGTAACCACCCTATGGCCCAAAAACGAGCAGTGCTTAAAGGACAATTTGTAAGGATGGCTCATATGGTCACTAAGAAAGAACATTTTCTGGATGAATGCAAGTTCCTAAGGAGTATTCAATAACAAGAGACACAGCACGACCATCCATATAAAACAGTGTTTGTTATATTCAAGGTTATGAGTTAGAACTCTTTCTCAAGAGTAAATCACTGCATTAAAACCACACAATAAATAAGCAACACCAACCAATCAGAAAGCACAAATCATAAACACATTAAATTAACTAAATGAATCCCTTCCAAATTATTAGTGTATACCTAATTAATGAAAGCTTCATAAAAAGCACTATAACAAACTTTAAAACACCATATTACAACCTAAAATGCTTCATATAATAAATACAACACTCTAACTGACATATGCTTGTCTTCATTTCAAAATAGGTTTAATACTATTAATTTTATTAAGCCCTGGATAAACATCAGATCTAAAGAAGTTTATCCACTTGTATTCTGCCCTCTCTGTTATGTTCACAATGTCCCCTCCCCTCTTATTCTTAAAAACTCTCTGTAGTATTCTAAATTTAAACGCATGCTCACTCCCAAATTGTAAAATATGCTTACTAAGTGCATTTGTTTCAACCCCTCTTCATATCTCAGATAGGTGGGAGGCCATTCTCACCTTAAATTTACAATTGGTTTTCCCAAATAAAAACATAAACATTTCTCACAATTAGCCAAATAGACTAAACTCTCACTATCACACGTCCCAAATGCTTTAAAATTAAATTTAGCTTGTGTAATGGGATGTATAAATTCTGTTTCCATATTAATATACTTACAGAAAGTACAGTTATGGCAGGAGACTGTACCTTTATTGAATTGAAGTTCTTCTTCATGCTTGCCAAAATCTTTATAGCAAAGAAATTGTTTTAAGTTTTTTTTCTTTTTTATATATAAAATAGGGTCTTTCTCCCACTATCTTCCTAACATTAATATCAGAGCTTAAAATAATCCATTTCCTTTTACTTACAGATTGAATCTGTCTAGAGTGTCTATTATACTTCATCATATATCCCATTTTATTAAATCCAGCTTCCCTTGAGGAGCTAGCATTATAGACAGTATTGTCTTCTCTAAATAAATATGGTTTACCTGTACTAAGCCGTTCAGACTTAACATATTTAGCACTCTCAGCTAACAAACTTCTTATATAGCCTCTTGCCAAAAAATCATGTGTCATCATATCATTTTCAACTACAAACCCCTCCTCTGTAGTATTCAGTCTGCTAGCTCTTAGGAATTTTTCCTCTGCTGAACAATGCATTTCAAACCTAAGGAAGTCAGTACTACATTGCAGATGTTCAACAAATAACTCTAGTGCATCCCTAGTCCCTTTTCATAGCAAGACTATGTCATCTACAAAGCGCTTATAATAGATCAAAGCAGTGTTATATAGTAATGTATGTATAATGTATATTATATAGTAATGTATGTATAATGTAAGTATTGTTAAGGAGTATGTTTGGGAGAAGAGGTTACCCACCAGAACTAGTGGGAGACTTGTATAGTGAAGTGGTGAACAAAACAGCTAGAGGACACTTTAAACCAATCCTATCCACAGTGGGAACACAGGAAGGGGAGATATTGAATGGCCAGAGTCAAGATCAGAACTACAATAAAAATAGCTTTAACTATGCATTTATTACCACATTTTCCATGGACAGTCACCATACAAGGAGAATATTACAGAAAAAAATGGTTGATTATTAAGGAGGAAGAAACTTGTAGGAATATAGTGGAGAAAAGGCCTAGTATAGTTTATCATAAGGGGACAACCTTAAAACAGGTTTTGGAGAAACCTAAACAATTACACCAAACCATTAATGGGATGAATAAATGTGGGCAGTGTGGATGCTGCAAGTATATTCCAGTGGCACAACAGGTGCAAATAAGGAGAAAATTTAAAATGAGGGGTAGGTATGATTGTTTCAGTAAGGGGGTGGTATATGTGGCTATTTGCCAAAAATGCCCAGCGTTTTACATTGGGAAAACTGAGTGCCCTATAAAATACACAAGCACTTATATGACATCAGAAAAAGACAAAACAACAAATGCTTTATATAAACACACACATAGTTATCCAGACCACACATTTAAATTTATGGTATTGGAGAAAGTTAACCATCATGTTGGGGGGGGGGGGGGGGGGCTTGGAGTCTTAGATTAGAAAGAATGGAACTCCAGTAGCAATTATCCTTGAATGCCAGCCCGGTTTAAATGAATACTGCTCAATAATGAGTGTCTTAAAGCTAAAGGCCTTGGAAAGGTGAAGAATGTGCAAAAAAGGAATAAACAGAAACACTTGTTTAGACTGTTATTCTACCTAAGTGCCTATAATAGAAAAAATGCTTCAGTATCTAGTTTTATGTTTTTTCACAATTTGCATATAGTCATGTATTTTTAATTTTATATCTGTTTATATACCCTTTGTAAGATATTTGTACACAAATAACTGATAATGGGCTTTTAACATTTTTTTTAATTCTTAAAAAAATGTTTATAGTTAATATAAGGGGGAAAGAATGATTATGTTAAATAATGGGAGGGTGATATTGGAAATGATTCATTTTCCTTTAACCAAAACAAAGATTAAATGGGGCTGTGCTTCTGTGGGATCACATGACTAACTGGGATGATATTTAAAAATAAGAATGGCAGTTGTTTGGATTGTTTCTGAAGTCCCTGATTTGGAGGGATGAAAGCATTTGAACCTTGATTTTCTTTAAAGTATTGTCTCGAATTAAGACTTTGTTTTAAAGTTTTTGTTTCAACTTTTTATGTGGAATTAAAGTGGTTGTGAGAGTTCAGTAGATCTCGTGGAGCTTGTGTACTTTTTGGTTTGTTTTTGGGGTGGACGCTTTTGGATTAGAAGTTCCTGAACTACCTTGGTCAACAGTAGCCACTGATATCTTCGAGTAGGACAATCAACACTACTACTTAGTATTGGTAGACTCTTATTCGAACTGGTTTGAAACTGATCTACAATCCAGTACTGTTATTCCTAAGTTGAAACGTCATTTCTCAGTCCATAGTAGTCCACAAAAAGTTCCTTTTGATAATAGTACTCAATTTACTAGTCAGTTGTTCAGAAATTTACAAGAGAATGGGACTTTTGTACATGTTACTAGCCGTCCTGAATATCCACAGTCAAATGGACTAGATGAACGTGCAGTGCAGAGTGCAAAGCAATTACTAGAAAGGTCAAAGTGTGACAATACCGATGTCGTTTTGAATTTGCTTAATATCAGAAACATACCCTGTGACGATATATTTGGCTCACCTGCTCAAAGATATCTATCCAGGCAAACCAGAACAATGCTACCTATTAGTTTCAGTTTATTGAGCCCTAAAGCTAAGAACAATAGAACTATCAAAGCCCAATTATTCAAGAAACGTTCTATCCAGAAGTGCAGTTATGATAAATCAAGCAGATTTCTTTGTCCATTAAAGGGAGCAGAGTGAGGATACAAACAGAGAAAGGTTTTGACTGGATTGGTCAAGTTACAGGTATATGTACTGAGATGAGATCATACTTTGTAGAATCTGAGGGTGATGAGTACAGGAGAAATTGCAGATATCTTCTTCCTGTACCAGAATCATTATCACAGCATTGTTCCTGTGATAACAGACTCTAGATCTCAGAGCAAGTCAGACATTGTTCCCATCTCAGAACATGTCTAAACCTCTACTTCCATTCCTGAGGATGTTCCAGATATTCCCAAGGTTGAACATTCCGTAAGAGTCAGTTCCATTTGCTAAATCTAATTCTCAGTTTTATGTCACACGATTTGGTCATATTTCCAGGCCCAGTGTGAAATACATGACAACATGGACATAACTGTATACATGTACCTAGTTCTGTATAACTGCATGACAAAAAACAAGTTGTATTATCTGCACACCAAATGGATTCATAGCATTGCATGATCCATTTCTCAAAGAGGGAGGATGTAGAACAGTGTGTGTGTGTTGTATCTTTAAGAAGCATAACGAAGACTGAACATGCACATATAAATAGAAGGCACGTGCTATACCCAGTGCCATTTTGAGAGTGCAGCCAGAGAGTGAGCATGTATGTACAATAGCTAGTTGTATATAAGTTACTTAAGTTAAAGTCAGTAAACTTCTATGTTGATGTGTTTGTATATAATAAAGTTGTTTGAACAGAACCCACGAAGACTCTTCTATTGTATCCATAGTAGGAGAGCGCAAAAACCATTCATGAATCTTCATAAACTCCTCAACACCTGTATTAGTCCATCTGTGCATAGGCTGAACTACCAGACACTACCTCCATTACGTTTACTGCTTCTTCCCAAGGGAAGTGCTGAGGTAATCAAATCCTGGGTTAAAGGCTGCTCTAAATCACTGAACCCACTCAAAGGAAGCAAATTCTGTTTGACCCCAGTGCTGTTGAATTCAGCACAAATTGTGATATCTGATTTATTAAAATTCCCCACCAATACAGGTAACTCATTCGTCACCAGTTCTTGTGTGCACGTTATATTAGCTGTTGATGTCCTTACAGAAAGTCTGATGAAAATATAAAACTCAGAACCAAAATAATGCAGATTCAAAACTGTTGTAAGTCATCAAACTAATAACACTAAAAGCAACACTGTGCAAAACAAGAAAATTATGTTTTTTTCTAAGGTAGCAAGACCATCAGAAGTAACCATTCTAAAACAAACACTCAAATTTATACATACGTAAAAAATCGTGTGCCCCAACCAAGCCCATTTTCACACACAAAATCATTCCCACAAATATGCATTACAAATTCCACATTAAAAACATCAAAATTATACTATTAAAATTTACTTAAAATAGTTGAATAAATATTGATAGTCTCTATATTTCAGAACACTATTAATACATGTACTTTCATTTAAATTAGGGTGGCTTTCAGTCTGAAATTTTAACTGCCAATATAACTTGTGAATCTCAAGTTGTTCCTTCCATGGACCACTCCAGCGCACAAAACCCCCACAAAAGAACATGCTGCATATTCAGCAATATGTTTAGCAAAGGCATTGTTCAGGTTCATGTTTCTTAATATCATTCATTTCCTCATATACCCTTTCTTTCAAAGGGATGAATCACTCTCAAGGATTTTATTTATGAACTGTGCACAGCAGCACCTAGTACTGATCATTTACTAGGTCACCCTGTTTCCAATTCATTCCCAATCCTGTACACAGAAACAGCTGCTGCAGTATGCTTCGCTGCATAATACAGTGGCAAACTAAAGCAGAGAAAAGCTATAAGTTGTTGTGTCTGCCATCAAGCCCATCTGTGATTCATAAAGATTTTATAGTCATTAAGTATAACAGCAGAACTCGGGTCATTACCGTAATATGTAATAAGGGGAATTTATGTTGTGCAAGCTCCTATTTGTGGGACCTCAGCAGCTATACTGTTTTTGGTAAGACAAGTAGGGTTGTTGTAGCAGATTACTTTTTCCTCATTTTTCATACACATTCACAATTACACACTTGTGCACTCATGCATTGTATACTTTATTTTGCAGGGTTGCACTGTTTCTTATTGCTATTCTATTTATTTTCACCACCACTCCCCTTCTGACTGGTAGCTAATCACCCCTTGACATTCTTTCCTTTCTTTTCCTCTACCTCATTTCTCCTGCTTTATACTTCGCCTTAACATATCTAAGAATCTCCTGACCACCTCCCCCTTCTGGCATTTTTCCTTGTTTTCCATTTCCTGGTTATTACATTCTTTACCCCTTTTGACATTAGTCTCATCACCCACATTACTTTCTCCTGCCACCCCCTCTTGATTCTCTATACCCAAGCTAATCCATTCTTCCCCCTCTGTTGCCAGCGGTCTTATTACCCACACTTTTTTCTTGCCACTCACTCTTCATTCTTTATACCCAAGCTAAAATATTCTACCCCCTCTGTTACCAGTGGTCTTATTACCTGCACTTTTTACTTGCCACCCGCTCTTCATTGTCTATACCTCATGTCACTTGCTCGTCTCCAGCACATATAACAGGAAGGCTGGGGTTTTCTTTTAGATGCTTGAATACACAGAAACATATCAGGATGGATAGCAGTATCATAAAATATGAACAATCTAGTTAACAGACAGAGGTTACATATATGCATGTTCACATCTCAACAGCCAACTGCAAAATGGCAGTCAGGCTCACACGTGCTTAGTATTTATACACTTGTGCAAGCCCTTGGATAGCTTCTTAAATGTACAAACATACACACATTGATTTACATCCTTCCTCTTAAAAAGATTGCCCTTTGTAAAAAAAAAAAAAAACAATAATAAAGTTAGACATGCATTACTATTGACATTACAAACAAAACACAATGGTCATGTCCCATTTGCTTTGTATCTTTTGCAAGGTTTAGATATGGGACCATATCTCGTAACATAACAATCTGGATCAAATTTAGCAACAGGGACAGTCTTCACTGAACAACTCGTATCAGGAACTTCTGGATTTGTCAAAGGAATGAGAATATCCTCTGGGAACTGGAACACTGGACAACTCACTCTGAGATAGAGAGTCTTTCTCACAGGCTATATGCTATGGTATAGGCTTGGACACCGGTAGTAAATGCCTCCGATTCCTCCTGAAGTTTGCGCCTTCTGATTCCACAATGTATGATCTTGGCTCTTAACAAATATTCTTCACAACACCAATCCGATCATAACTTTTTGACATTTGCATCCTTACCACTCCTTCTTGTAATGGGTTGAGCAGTCTGATGGTTTTACCATAGTAGGACTTCTGGGTTAGGCATTTCTTCAACAGATTGTATTTCACTGATCTGCTGTTCATGACACATGGAACCAACAACTGACTACTGATTGGAAATGTGGTTCTGGTTTGTCTTGACAGAAGTCTCTGAGCAGGTGAACCAAGATGTTTATCACAAGGAACATTTCTGAGATTAAAGAGATTTAGGAAAACATCACTATTACCTAATTTTGACTTCTCTAGCAACGGTTTTGCACTTTGAAATGTGTGTTCTGCCAAACCATTTGACTGCTAGCACTCAGGGCCTACTTGTGACATGAGTAAAGTCCCATTCTACAGCAAATCTTTTGAACTGTTGGCTTGTAAACTGCGTGCCATTGTCAGACATAACTGTGTGGACTCCCATGTACTGCAAAATGATGCTTCATCTTTGTAATGACAGCACTGGATGCTAGGTTGGGAAGTAGGTCAATCTCAAACCAATTGGAGTAAGAGTCTACTAACACCAAATAATGTTGACCATTCCACTTGAAAATGTCCATGGCTACTGACGACCAAAATAGTTCTGGAATTTGGTTGAGCTGAAGTGGTCCCCTCTTTTGATGTGGCTTAGTATTATTACACACACTGAACCAGATGAAAATGCTCTCTCACTGTCTTGTGACTTACAAGGCCAAAATACTAGTCCTCTTGCCTTTCTTTTGTTAGATTCAGTTGTGGGGTGACCACGATGCAAAATAGTAATTATTCTTGTTGCAAGGACTTTGGAACAATTACTTTCAAACCTTTCATAATGATATCTTTGTCAGACAAAATCTCATCTCTGTATGGAAAATAAGGTTGCACTTCTTGAGGTAAACTTGATAGCTCTGATGGCCATCCTTGATTGATAAAGTGGTTGAGCCTTTGTAAAAATGGATCTGTGGCTGTGTGATCTCTCAGCTCATCAAGACGTGTGGAAGAAAAATGTCTCACTTCCATGACTTCACAATCAAGATTCTCATGCTGTTCTGTGGTGTTTCTGGGTGATCTGGAAAATGTATCAGCAAGATAAAGAAGTGCCCTTTCCAGAACTTTTCTGAGGTTTCTGTCATGCTCTGCTTCACCATTACCTCCTACTAGTATGTTGTCTACTATAATAGCACAAGGATACCTGGAAACAAGTTGCTCCATTGCACGTTGAAAGACTTCACTCACAGATTTTATCCCAAATGGCATTCTCAAAAATCTGTACCTGCCAAAGGGAGTAGTGATAGTAGTGAGCACTGAGGATTTTTTTGTCAAGGTGAATTTGCCAAAATTAACTCTTTGCATCTAAGACAGAAACAAAAGTGGCATTTGGCATCAAGACTCCAACTTCTTTGACTGTGCACATTGAATGATGAGGTCTTTTTACTGCTTTGCTCAAATATCATGGATCAATACATATTATAATATCATCTGAGCTTTTCTTATGAGCTATCACCATGGAAGATACCCATTCAGTTGGAGTTGCAACTGGACAAATCACACCTTGTTGCATTATTTTATCAAACTCAGCTTTTACTCTGGTCCTGCATGGTTACTGGAACTTTTTGTGCTGGCCTGATCACTGGACTGACCTCTGGGTCTAACTTCATGGAGTACACAACTGGAAGTTTGCCTAGTTTGTCTTTGAAAAACTCAGCATAAGTAGAAAAAATGTGATGGGTAAAAATAGAGTAGTGGTCCTTTAAACTGATGGACTTCCTTATTAAATGAAAGCAGTCCTATTTTCAAGCTGTCTCTGAATTCTAATAATGACTGGACATGCCACTTGACCATATAAAATAATACGTCGTAGCTTCTTCCAGCAGAGTAACATGAAAGCAGTACTGAGCCTTCAGTCTGAATTTCTTCACCTCTATAAGCAGCAAGCTTTGCACACCTTGCCAAATCAAGCCTTTCACCTTTACACACACTAGCAAATATTTCTCCAGACATGACATTGCACTTGAACCTGTGTCAACTTTGAGCTCTATGGGTTTGCCATTTATCCAGACAGTACAAAATACTTCATTCTTTGCACTTAAATCTACTGCACTGACTGTTTCATGAAGCACTGACACACCATAACATAAAGAGTAGCATGCGACCCTGTTCCATAGCTTTGTAATTGATCAACTCGTTTCTTAAAAAGTTCCCTCTTAATGAAAGAATGTGGGTCTTTTGATTTAAAAAATCTCTTGAAATGAGTCCACTTATTGCATTTGTGGTATTGCTGACCAAAAGCTAAATATTTTGCTCTTTTAGATTCATGACTTCCACCACAATTACGACAGTTGGCAATGAAACTAGGTTGGGCCCATGTTTTGAGGTTGCTGACTCTCTCTTATGCCTCACTGAGCCTGTGTGAACTCTGAAATTTGCTAGAAAGTTCTGCGGTTTACCAGTGAGTGCTGCAGGGACTACAGCTGCTGCCATGTACTTGGGCATGTTTTTTTAACCACATTTTGCATACTATCAACATGAGCTTTATCACTATGCTTCTAGAGCTTTTCTCATTTGTAAGCATATTTGTGTGTTTTTCTGTGAGCTTGTATATCTGACAAATCTCAATGGCCTTATTCAAAGTTAAATCATGTCATGAAGCAGAATCTTTCTCACAGCATCATCCTTTATACCACACTGTCTTTTCTCAACTTATCCCTTAAATCACCAAATCTGCATGTTTTAGCCTTATTTCTCGGGTTATATATGCTGCAAAAGTTTCTCCAGGCTTTTGATCCCTTGTGTAAAATTAGTGCCTTTCCATTGTAACATTTGTTTGGGGGCTACACATTTTTCTAAATTTACATGTTAAGCACTCTGGGTCCTCCCTTGACTCAGCCTGTACAACAATTTGATCGTTTCCCCCAAGCCAGCATAAATTTCAGGTGCATACACAAATGAACGCTCCCTTTCAACGGCTTCTGACCCAGCTAAATTACTCAGAATAAATGCCTTTGTATGGTCATCTTTATCAGATAATGCAGCCTACATGAAAATGTCATACTCCTGCACAAACACTTTTCAGTTCTCAGCAACATTACTGTCAAAAACAACAGCACTGGGATTTCAAAATATGTCTGCCAGTCCCACAAAATATGTACAAACACACTGAAAATATTGCCCTTGTAATTTTGTATGAACTGCTGTGTGAACTTGTAATAACATTCAAATGCACAATAAACTCTTTGAAATTCTGTACTTTGTGAAATATTCCCTGTAATGGCTGTATTCTGTGAAACAACTTTACTATAGTACTGTAGAAACATGCAAACACTTTCTACACTTCTGATAACTCTGATATCTTTGACTAATACAAAAATACATGCCTTGTGAAAATGTGGTCGTTTCCCATTATTTTATTCATTTTATGCAATTTGGACTTTATTTCAAACGTTTACCATGTAATTCAAATTTTTGTATGAATATTGTACATATCGGTTTATGCGAATATCATTTAGAACGTTCTGTATGCCTTGTTTTATATTTTACAAATAAGAAATAGTGCTGAGCAAGTTTTAATATCTGAAATTCGTTTTACCTGTTTTGCAACGTATGCACATTATAAGGATGGTTCACTCTTGTATATTCCATCAGTTCCAAGCAAGTATCTTTAGTTGCAGCCATGCTACCTCCAACTTCATGCCCTTTAGATATCCCACTTCTGATGCCATGTCACTCGTTCATCTCTAATACATATAACAAGAAGGCTGGGGTTTTCGTTTAGATGCTTTAATACATAGAAACACATCAAGATGGATAGCAGCATCATTAAATGTGAACGAACATAGATACATGTTCACGTCTCAACAGCTAACTACAAACTGGCAGGCTCACACATGCTCAGTATTTATACACTTGTACAAGCCCTTGGATAGCTTCTTAAAGCCACATACACACACAAATTGATCTACACCCCACATGCAAATTTTTGTGGAGTCCCCCCTTACCATTTTCTATACAATCCTCTTCCAAAGCCTCTGTCCAGCTCTTTTGTGCCCAGGTAAACTCCCAGAGGACTTCCTGGACTTCTTTTATCTTGGAACTTGTACAAGCCCTTGGATAGCTTCTTAAAGGTACATACACACACAAATTGATCTACACCCCATATGCAAATTTTTGTGGAGTCCCCCCTTACCATTTTCCATACAATCCTCTTCCAGAGCCTCTGTCCAGCTCTTTTGTGCCCAGGTAAACTCCCAGAGGACTTCTTGGACTTCTTTTATCATGGATCTGTTTTCCTTCTCCCCTTGCACCTTTTTTTGGTGTGATACACCATTGATGCAGCTCTAATACTAGATCTTCCATCCCTTGCATTATCTACATCTCTGATGCTACTCTGAGGACTTTTTGCATTCATCTTCCTCAGTCAGCCACCCTTCTTCCTTTCCTCATCTCTTTAAGGCTTCCTCCACTTTACTCTACAGGTCTTCATAACCCATTCAGCATTTACCTCTCCAATTTCCCCCATGGAGCTCTCCTTTCCCAGGGTATCACGTTCTTCCTTCCCTCTGCACCCATTTGTATCTCTGTCTGGTGCACGTCCTCCATTCATTTCATGTTAATCCAAATTTCTGTAAGGTCTTGTCATGCTTTCCACTTTCTTTAGTGCCCCCTCATTCATTCTTTTATATTTTCCCTGACATTTTATATATCCTTTCTTCTTGCCTTTTTATCTACCACATACACTATCCATCTAAGTAAGTTATATGCTAAGCCCTGTGGGAGTTCTCTAGAACCCCTTTTCCCCTACTCAGTCTGTTTTTTCTCCTTTTATCTACCTTTCCAAGTCCTTCAGTAATTTTAGCAGTTTGGTCTCGCTTGGGTAGATCTCTTACTGAAAACACTATAAGTAGGAGTACCAGTCTGACCGTGCTGATTTTAAATAGTTATGTACATGTTTTACAACCTCTCTCTTTCCATTAAGCCCCACATTTTCTCTAACCCCTCTCCAAATTTTATACTGTATCACTGAATGTGTACCCTATATATACTCTCAGATATTTGGGCTACCCCACCTCCTAAATATGTCCCACTCCTTCTTTAAATGTGGGACCTGCATATATTAACAAGTAGGTAGGCTGATCCGAAGATCCTTTTCAGACATAATACTCCCAGATTTTGGGGTGCTCCCCTCTACCTAATGTGTCCCATTTCTCCCTTTCCTTTTCTCTTTCCTATTCTGACCACCACTGCCTTCTTCTGGAAATGTCCAAGTCTTCAGACCATTTCAAACATTGCAAAATCTGTCATTTTCTCAATGGCCATCTTAATGTTCTCTGACAAATGTATGCAGCCATCTGTGCACATTAGGAACCATGACTGTATTCCTGCTCTTTCCTCCGCTTGTGATAACTTCTTTCTGACCTCTACTCTTCCTCAGCTCTTCTATGACTAATGTGAAAAGCCCTGGAAACAGGACACCTCTACCTGATCACCATCACTACTACTAGCACACTGGAAACTCCTCCATTTAGCATTGCTTCTATTTATTGTTCATTGTAAATTACCTTTATCTTCTTCTCTTTCAGCTGTTCCCATTAGGGGTCACCACAGCAGATCATCTGTTTCCATTTCTTCCTGTCCTCTGCATCTTACTTTGTCACACCAACTAAATGCATGTCTTCTCTCACCTCATCCATAAACCTAATCTTAGGCCTTCCTCTTTTCCTCTTACCTGGTAGCTCCATCCTTAGCATCCAGCATCCCTTCCCAGCATGTCCAAACTAATGCAATCTCACCTCTCTGGCTTTGTCTCCAAACCATCCAATCTGAGCCTTCCCTCTAATATACTAATTCCTAATCCTGTCCATCCTCGTCACACCCAGTGCAAATCTTAACATCTTTAACTCTGCCACGTCCAGCTCTGACTCTTGCCTATTTGTCAGTACAACCATCTCCAACACATATAACATAGCTGGTCTCACTACCCTCTTGTATACCTTCCCTTTCACTCTTACTGGTACCCGTCTGTCACAAAACAATCCTGACACTCTTCTCCACCCATTCCACCCTGACTGTACTCTCTTCATCACCACTCTTCCACATTCATCATTACTCTGAACTGTTGATCGCAGGCACTTAAACTCATCCACCTTCACCAACTCTACTCCTTGCATCCTCACCATTCCTCTATCCTCCCTCTCATTCACACACATATATTCTGTCTTAGTCCTGCTGACCTTCATTCATCTCCTCTCTAAAGCATATGTCCACCTCTCCAGGGTCACCTCAACCTGGTCCCTACTCTCACTACAGATCAAAATGTAATTTGCAAACATCATAGTCCACAGGGCCTCCTGTCTGATCTCATCAGTCAACCTGTCCATCACCACTGCAAATAAGAAAGGGCTCACAGCTGATCCTTGATGTAATCCCACCTCCACCCTAAATACATCTGTCGCTCCCACCGCAGACCTCACCGCTGTCATACTACCCTCGTACATATCCTGTACTACTCTTACATACTTCTCTGCCACTCCTGACTTCCTCATACAATACCACAACTCCTCTCTAGGGTCCCTGTCATATGCTTTCTCTAAGTCCACAAAGACACAATGCAACTCCTTCTGACCTTCTCTATATTTCTCCATCAACACTCTCAGAAAAAACATCACATCTGTAGTGGTCTTTCCCGGCATGAAACCATACTGCTGTTCACTAATCATCACCATCCTTCTTAACCTAGCTTCCACTACTCTTCCCCATAACTTCAAGCTGTGACTGATCAATTTTATCGCTCTGTAGTTACTACAGCTCTGCACATCATCACCCTTATTATAAAAGATAGGTACCAAAACACTTTTCTCCACTCCTCAGGCATCCTCTGACTTTCCAAGATTTCATTAAACAATCTGGTTAAAAACTCCGCCATTTCTCCTAAGCACCTCCATGCTTCCACTGGTACGTCATCTGGGCCAACAGCCTTTCCATTCTTCATCCTCTTCATAGCTGTCCCTACTTTCATCTTGCTAATATGTTTCACTTCCTGATTCACTATCCCCACATCATCCAACTTTCTCTCTCTCTCATTCTCTTCATTCATCAGCCCCTCAAAATACTCTTTCCATCTGCTCAACACACTCTCCTCACTTGTGAGTATGTTTCCCTCAATATCCTTTATCACCCTTACCTGCTGCACATCTTTCCAATTTAGTCCCTCTGTCTAGCCAATTGGTACAAGTCCTTTTCTCCCTCTTTCGTGTCCAGCCTTTCATACAACTCTCCATATGCCTTATCCTTAGCCTTCACCACCTCTCTCTTTGCCATGCGCCTCATCTTCTTATACGCTTGCCTACTTTCTTCATCTCTTTGACAATCCCACTTCTTCTTCACCAGCCTCTTCCTCTGTATACTCTCCTGTACTTCCTCATTCCACCACCAGGATTCCTTGACCTCCTGCCTCTCTCCAGATGTCACACCAAGCACCTTTCTAGCTGTCTCCTTTACCAGCTCTGCTGTAGTTACCCAGCTATTTGGTAACTCTGCACTCCCCCCCCCCCAGTGCCTGTTTTAACTCTTTCCTGAACTCCACCTCACATTCACCCTTTTTCAACTTCCACCATTTAATCCTTGGCACTGCTCTGACACTCCTCCTCCTCCTCTTCTTCTTGATCACCAATGTCATCCAAATTGCCTTTATCGGTCCTACATTTTCACTTGGCATCTTCCAGAGGAATTTCAATCTGTCTGTGCTGAAGCCCTTAGGTAGCTCAAAAAGACAATCCTGTCCATCTTCTCACTTTTTGATCTTCCCTGTTAAACTCCATTAGGACCCACCAATTCATTTCTGCCCTTATTTTCATAAGTCTACCCTACATGCATTATTCCATCCAGTCTCCCTGCTAACACTTTTGCTATCACTTTGATGTCTGTGATGAAGGAAATAGGTCTGTAATGCCCTACTTCCATCATGTGAGATGTGGGCTCACTACCACCATGGGTTTTTCATTGTGATTTCTCCTGGTTTCATTTATTCTTTTATATTATTTTATAACTGTCCATATTGCCTCTACCCCACTCATAGGACTCACCCAAGAACTCATCCGAGTTCCTTACCCTTCACACCTTCATTGCCATCTCAGCTCTGATCTACACAATGTATTTTGCATACAGTTTCTCTCTGTATTCCTTCTATTTGGTAACCCTCTCCTCTGTCTGCAACCTCCTATTTAAGTGTATCTGCATAAGGCTTCCCTAACCCTGCTGTCCTCCATGACGTCTCCCTCTTTTCCCCCATAAAGGTTGGCACCTCTATAATCTTTTTTTTTTTACTTCCTTGCAGTTTCCTGCTTCTCCACAAATATCCACTAGTAATCCTTCCAGTACAGTTGCTCTACTTCCACTGCAGTTCTCTTTCCTTCTAGTTCAGTTTATATTACTACTTTCTTTGTTCTTAGTGCTTCTCTGTCTATACCATTTTCTGTAATTCCCTTTATATCATTATCAGTTTTCCTTCAAGCTTTATTTTCTCCTCATCTTGCCTCCTTTTTCACCCATCCTGTCCCAGTATTTTCCATTAACTGCTGCTCCAACTCCATTCCACCAGTGTTTCCTCAGTTCTGCTTCGTCTACAGTGTTCTTCATGTTCCTCCATCAAGTTTTATAATTATATTTTTCTTTTCCGGTCTTTCCACCTGTAGCTGGTCCACTTCCATTCCCATTTCCTCTTCTTATTAAGTCTGTCATTTTTGTCATTGTTACTGCAGCATGTCTGATATGCATCACTCTTGTACTTCTCTCTCACACACCTTTTTCAGAGTTTCCTCTTTCCTTAGTATCTCATGCAATCTCCTGGGCTGAGTCAAGCAGTTTCTGATAAATGCGCACTCCACCTTTTCAGATGTCATTCCCTCTGTGTATTCTCCCACTCTCCTCCTTTTCAAGTCTTTGTTTTAATGCCATACTCCCTTTTGGCACAGAGCCTGCCTTTCTTGGGATCAAGTGACAAATTCCCTTGGATTTTCCCTCCATTCCCTTTTATCTGACTACATCTTCAATGAACCTGCTGTAAAAGTGCTCTCTATATCCTTATTTTGGGCATGCAGATTCCCTACTGTCCATTTCCTTCCATACATTTTTTACTGCCAAATGACCAGCTTTTCCTTTCCACTTTCAGTCAATACATGTAATCTTTTTCTGAAAGGGCTGATCACTTCCCTCTTGGCCTGCCCCCCACTTTGTCCATTTCTCTCTTTAGCTACTGTAAGGTCATGATCCTCAATCCCTTTTTACCTTTAATTTGGTCACCTGACACTCTGTACAGCAAAAATAAGTAGGGTACAAAAGGATGTGCTTACCCATTTGATTGGGTGTGAATCCTACCTGCTGGTCTTCATTGGGTTACTGTCAACTCATAATTTTTCCTCTTCCTCTTTTACCTTTAATTTGGTCACCTGGTGTGCTACCACATTCCCTTGCATCCTACTCAGTCTGCTGTGTACTTTTTCTTTTGATTGAATATGAACTGCTCCACCCCCCATATTCCAGGTTACCACTTTTAGTCTACGTTCATTACCTCGAGTTCTCTTTTGTTTTGCTACCCCTCATCATCATCCCTGAATGGATCTGCCCTCCTGGGTTTCCCTGCCAGGCAGGCCCTTCTATCTTTTGGCCTTTCAGTACAGCTTGGCCCACATTTCACCACAAACTGTTGGATTTCTCTCTCTCTCCATACTGAAATTTGAGCGTCTCTCAACTTAGGTCATTTACCTTGTTGCTTTCTCCCCCAGTTCATTTTTGGCCTTGTCCTTCTTGCTTTAACTTCTCCCTGTGACTCCAGCAATAGTTGCTACTTCCTTCCTTTGCATTTGATCTGCACTGCGGCTGACCGTAAAGACTGATGTTTCCATAATTCTTTCTCCACATCCACCATTTTTCATTTGGGTACCACAGCTTTAAAGAGAAACCTTTATTTTATATATAAATTGTCAGAAAAATATGTATTAATGTGTGTGCTTAATGCTGATTAGAAACTAAATAAGTTAACATGTTTTTCATTCTGTTTTATATGCACTATTTTATATGCAGCTGAGTTTCATATGAGACTAAAAGATGCTTTTTGAAACTGCAGTGTGCTTTCTGAAACTTGCAAGATGCCCTCTGACCTAGTAATTGCTAGCACAGCAATATTCATGTTTATGCCTTTTGGAAATGTACTTGAGAAGCAGGTGATTATCTGCTAGGTCAGGAAGAAATGAATGAACAATGCTATATTCTGTAATGTAATGATTTTGAACAATCAGCTCTGTTCAAAGTATGAGAACATGCACAGCTACAAAAGTTAGATATAACATAGACAAAGGACTGTTGGAGAAATGAACTGCAATCTGTACTTGCTTTGTGCTCAAATTAGCCATAGTACCGTGAATGGTAACATTGCATATATCTAACCGGTGGTAGCCAAGGCCATGTTGTTTTTCTTAGGAAGTTTCTCACAAAAATTGATAGTACAAGCAGAATATTGTAAAAACAATCACTACAAAATGATGATGACCAAACTTGTGATTCACTACGTCATCTTGGTAGGCAATGCGTTATTAGAAAATGTATAAAAATGCTTGCATTTCCTGATTCTAGTCAGACAAACACTGTATTAGCATGTTTTTGTCTCCTTGCTGCAAGATTAAAGTGCCTTAACCTGAACCTACCGTGTATTGATCATTTTTAAAGTATATTTTTCCTTTGACAGTTTGGTCCTTCGAACCGGAAATATATCTCTCACTCTGGCTCAGGTCAGAATTGGGCCCGGTGGCATGCACCCATACGGAGAAGTGGCCATATCGGCTCTTCCGCTTTGAAAGACCTCCGACTGAATTGTCGTTCGAAAGAGGCCAGCCACTGTTTCTGATCTGGGATTGGAGGACGAGTCAACGTTCCAGTGGGATCAAGACAGAGAGGGTCAGGTAAGGAGGAATTTACCTTTTCTGTTTTAGATCAGGGACTTGTTACAGTATTGTTGTTTTTGTCAGGGAGATTTGCATGTGTAGATCAGGGACAAAAAAGATTGCTGTCTTGTCATAGATCAGGGAAACAGAATAGGTAGGCAGTTATTCTAGATAAACTGTGAAAAGGTGTAAATCGTGGTACCATGTGATAAAAAGGGTTACGTAACAATTTCTAACTTAGCTAAGGCAACATGGGAAATCAGTGCACAAAAAGTTCCCGAGACCCGCCCTTAACCGAAGATGCGAAATATATGCAATTACAGCGTGCCGATAATGTTAGGTATTATACAAAATGGATTGATAAATACAAATTTGATGGTAATTTAGATAAACCTTAACTTATTAAACTTGTTAGACAACTTAAAACAGACACGAAAGGTCAGCTAAAAAAGCAACGACAATTAGGAGTCCCTCAGGCACACAGGTGGCTTGAGGAAGCAAACCGTAGGGAACAAAAGATTAAAAATTCAAAAGCAATGTTCTTAGATAAAGAAGAAAATAACTTGGTAATAGCAACAGCCCCTCCGCCCCCTCCGATTCCCTTACCAGAATATGAAGCGAGTGGACAAGCTGATCCACCTCCGCTATACCCAGCTGTTCCTGCAAAACCAAAACCATTTGTCAGAGATCCTATCGAGACCAGGTCTCGAGCACGCAACTTAAGAGGGGATATTGAATTGTATGAAATGAATAAAAATTCACAAGCTATGAGTGAAGAAGAGATATGTCCACTCATAGAAGTACCAAATCTGCAGGCAGGACAGGCAGGACAGGACCCAACTCTTCTAGTATATGGACTGTGAACACCGGAAGACATCCTGAAAGCCACAGAGGGAATTCCCCATCCAAAAGTTAATTTTAGAAAATTCTTAGAAGACTTACAGGGCATTAGGTTAAGTTACCATTTGAATGGAGAGGAAGTAGAGAAAGTAGTTAGACAAATCGTAGGTCCAGATTGGCACATGATCAGTGGCAACTGGAATCCCCATGACGCAGAGCTTAGACCACTCCCACATAGTAACGCAGAACTGGACAACAGAGTGAAAGGTCTAACAGACCGAATCTCTGAGAAATGGAAGCCTAGGGCTGATTGGACTTGCATTAATCAATGCATACAACAAGAAGGTGTAACTGTTGATAGATATTATGCCAGATTATTAGAATGTTTCAATAACCATTGTGGAATGCAGGTACCTGAAGACCAAACACATGATTCCCCATATGAGCAACAGTTAAAGAATGCATTTTTAAAAGGCAGTATTGCACCCATTAGCAGCTTTTTTACAAAGCACATGGTAGATCATCGTACAAGTAGATTACAGTCATTACTTGAATATGCAAGACATGCCTAAAGGCATTTTAATAACAAAAAGAAAAAGAAAACTCAAGTATTTGCAGTAGAAGATGGATCAGAAGTCTTTGTAGTACAAACTGGGAAGAAAGGTAAGAAAAATACCCAGGGAAATAAACAATCTGATAAATGATCAGAGGACTTTGAAGAGAGAAAAAAAAGGGGTGAATGTTTTAAATGTGGGAAAAAGGGACATTTAGCAAGGGATTGCAGGCAAAATAAAAAGGTAACCACAGAAGACAAAGAGGGTGAGAAATGACTATATGATAGTCAAGAATCACTGGATAGGAATAAACAAGAAAAGACAAGCGCAAATGTGATAGAAGGGGTAGAGGATGTGATAGAAGAGGTAGAGGATGTGCATGAAATCACAGATAATAAAGAAAATGAAATTTTGGACTTAGCATTATTGAGCTTAGAGCTCTACTTAACAGACACAAAACCAGAAGTTACACTTCTGGTAGAGGGGAGGAAAGTTAAATTCCTGTGTGACTCAGGGGCTTCACGGACCCTGATACATCCTTCCAAACTACCAGAGAATTCAGAATCACTTGACTACATATTAGTGAAAGCAGCTAATGGACAGCTGTATCGGGAGCCACTCTCCCACAACATAGCGATAACTGACCCAGTTTCAGGGATGACCCAGAAAAGCAAAATTTTTGTTTCTGCAAAATGCCCAGTAAATCTCTTGGGCAGAGACCTAATGCAGATATTTGGCATAGCCGTAGTTCCAGCTATGCAGGCTATGGAAGCACAGTGACAAATGGATACTTTTGTAGTGCGACTGGAGGGTGAAACATTTTATTGGTACAGCCAGGACTTAGTTAAGACTGGTCCAGGGGCAGTAACCGAAGAACTGATGAACGTAGCCATCAGTAAATCCCCCTCCCTTGACACTGATAAACAGCATTTGTTGCATTGCACTCTATATTACTGTAACAGACCAGGACCTGATAAAGAATATGAGCAAGAACTGTTTAGAAACCATGCTAACAGATTAGTATTACGAAATTTGTACTGGGACACAGAAGGAAACAGTGTAGTAAGCTGTTCATTGCCCCAGGAATTCCTAGTACTTTACAAATCTAACCAATTACCACATGTGAGTTTAACTAAAGATAGAAATTTGAAGTGGGCAGACCTAGGAGAAAATGTCACAAGGTGGGAAAAGCAGACAGAGTTAGAACTTTCCGAACAAGGAGTACAAAAGCAGAAATTAAATTGGATAACACAGACACACCCAGCTGTACACTCGCAGGCAAGTGAGGATAGCTGAGTAGCACTCTTACTAGAGGAAGAGGAAAAAGCCTTACGAGACATACCAGAGACTCTCTGGTCAACAGGGAAATCAGATGTAGGACTTATTTGTACAACAGGACCAGTTACTATCACGCCAAAATCAGCATTTAGACCTCAAAAGAGACAGTATCCCTTGAGAAAGGATGCAGAAATAGGAATCAAACCTATAATAGCAGCCTTACTTAAGGAAGGAGTCTTGATAGAATCTCCTGATTCACCATGTAATACACCCTTATTTCCTGTTAGGAAAGCAAATGGAGAATGGCGTATGGTCCAAGATTTACAAGCTGTAAATGATGCAGTTATACCCAGGGCACCTACGGTGCCAGATCCACACACTTTATTGAATGATTTGAAACCTCAACAAAAGTATTTTTCTGTGGTAGATATTAGCAATGCATTTTTCTCAATACCGATACACCCTGACAGCCAACATTGGTTTGCATTTACATTTCAGGAGAAACGGTATACATATACGAGACTACCACAGGGATATTGTGAAAGTCCAACAATATTCGCACAAGAAATGGCAAGTAACCTGGCGGGATTTATCCCACCGAAAGGCAGTCAGATTTTACTTTATGTAGACGACATTCTGCTGGCAGCCCCCACCCAGCAAGAATGCAGAGAGGATACCATAGCATTATTACAATTTTTAGCCACTCAAAGACACAAGGTAAACAAAAACAAACTGCAACTTTGGAAAAAACAGGTTAAATACCTGGGATATGTAATATCCAAAGAAGGCAGAATATTAGATAAAGACAGAAAAACAGCAATATTACAAGCACCTAAACCAACTACCAAGAAGGAAATGATGTCCTTCCTGGGTACTACTAACTTTTGTCAGAATTGGATTCCAAACTATGCCTTGGAATCTGCTCCACTGACTAACTTGATATTCAAAAAGCCGATGGCAGCACAAGATTTATTACAGTGGACACCAGAAGCAGAATCGGCTTTCTGCAAACTGAAGCAACTGATAGCTTCTTCCTTAGTTTTAGGATTACCAAACTATCATAAACGATTTTTCCAAACTGTAGATTGTAAGCAAGGTTATATGACATCAGT
>NC_056737.1:1127893916-1128043916 GCF_019279795.1 Protopterus annectens
GACTTCTAAGGGTCTCAGGGACAAACGACTGGCAAAGAACACAGAACTGTGCTCTTCCACTAGGCAAAAAACACGCTGGTCATGAGTGTCCTTGTGTGGAATCAGTCTTCTTCAAGCACACTTGCCCTTCCTAGAAGTCATGAAAAGCTGGAATACAGTAAAATGCAAACAATAAGGCAAGAATAAATCAACTTATCTGTAAGCGGTCAAACGATAACTAACATACAGTAAACCACTCTAGCTGGTGATCTGATGTCTGATGATCACTGCGGCAGGAAAGTTCTGACTTGGGTACGTGCAGATATCGGTTTATGGGACTAGCATGTTACATCACACATACCCCTTACTGAAGACTTTGGTATACTGGCCGGATGTACGGTGCTGCAGGCAGCCATATCCATACTGTAATGAATACTGCAACATGAGAACAGAAGGACATCAGTACTAAGGAAAGCTTCAGGCTGCTAGGAGGTCATAGCAGATATGATAATGATGTTGGGTGAGAAAGGGGAGAAACTGCTCCTTATGGTACCCATAGCAGTATGGAGGGAAAGGCACATCATACCAGTGCCATGTTCAAGAACATAGGGGGCATTTACAACTGTGGGAAGTACAGAGGAATCAAACTTCTGTCACACTGCATGAAAGTTCTTGAGAGGGTGATTGATACATTTGGGGATCATTTCTGATTCAGATTAAACTAAAGTATTACTGTTAAATCTGCTCTATGACTCGCTTCTAATAATGTCAAACGTTTTTTTTACTGAGCTGCTTCCTCTTCTACCTTTAAATGTTGCATTTCCCACAGCACACAGTGTTCAGAACTTTCAAGATTAATTGCTTGCACCTGCAGACAAATAGCCTCCGTGGAAATAATGCATTACTGCATTCAACTGCACACTTACATGCACACTTACATCCTACTGAACTAAGCAAGCAATAATGCCCAATACGATGCGTGCTACTGAGTACATAATGCCCACCCAGGGTCTTATGAAGACCGATGCCAAAGGCAGAGGGTCTCTACACCCCTGGGAAGGGCATTATTTGAACTAACACACACCCTGGAAAGCATTACTGCACTCAGAGAATGGGTTGTACTTAAACTGTTGTGTTTTACTTTTTTTATTATATGTATATATTTTTTATGCAAGACAATTCCTCTTCCTGTTTTAAACCTGCTGTAGTACATTTAAGTGGTGCTGGAGGAAGTGTTGCATATCCAAATTATAACACTTTCAAAAAAAAATTTTGGCACCTAAATCTTAAAATTTGTGGTTTGATGCCAATCACTGGAGACTGAAGTCACTAAATAATGACAAATATTTCTGTTTTATACTACTCCCTTCAGAAAATGCATGCTAACATATCTTATTGCAGCAACTTTCTAATTTTGAGAGAGCAATATGTAAAATCTTTCTATTTTTTAGCCTTTGTTCCCCTTTTATTTTAGGCTTCTTGAACTAAGAGCGAGAGGTATACAAAACTCAACTGCTGCTGCCACTGGTTGCACTCTCACACAAGCAGTTATGCTTTCATGCATGGATTCACATAAATAGACAGAAACAAGCATACATACACTTCTGTCCCTACTTGCTAAACAGCAAAAGCGCTGAGTAGTGTGCAAAATAATGACTGATGCTAGCTTTCTTTCAATTCATGCTCCACAGCAGCTTGATATGCTGCAGTGAAGTGGTAGACTCATTTTTCAGCAGGCATTACCTGTACATTAAATGAACGTTCTCCAATCAGGGTGCCAATGTACAGGTCACCCATTCTCTAAAGGAAAAAAAAAAGCTATACTGTCACTGCATATAAAAGAAAATTATGTCTCATGGTATTCATCGGGCATTCACCTATGCAAAAATATGAGAAAAAAACATCTCTGTTCTACATACAATACAATCAGTGCACTTTTAAACACCGTACCCCACCTCAACAGCCCAAGATTACAGTACATCAACTTAAACTTGCTTTTGTCTAGCCTTTTTTCTTTACCTTGCAATGCCTATATTTCTTAAAACAAAAATACCCGTTTATTTTAATACGTTGTCACACAATCACTGAAAAGTCTCACCCTCAACCCCATATTTAAGATGCCCCCGAAATACATAATACATAAATATGATTTACCATAACATGCAGTTTATATCACATACTTTATACAAAATACTATTAAAAACTTTTACTTTCTTTCCTTTTCATGACAGTCTAAACATTAATGACCAAGTGGGGCACATGGCTTACAGTAGACCCCCAAGTTTAAAGTAAACAAATGTCCAGTCTTTCTCTACCACGTTTTCTTGCAACGTCAAATATCACAAATGTGACTGATGCTTTATCGTCTCACAGTCACTGTCAATGATGCTGGTGGTCTTGCTCTTCATCCCCATCTCCCAACACCAGACTCTGGTTCAAGTCCAAAGTACTCTCGATTCTTCTAGTCAACTCTTGTGCTTTTTTCTATCAAGCACTTTCATTTGGAACACTGGAAAAGTTTTCACTGGCAAAGTCTATGAACTTTATTGTCAGAAGAATGAGAAGCAGAATCCGCTTTTGTCTGATAAAAACCATTTCCTCCATAGCCTGTTCTGAACCAAAATATAAATCTTTGATCCCCACAGGAAAAAATACAGGCTGCCGTATCAAGCTGTCTTCAGAATATCTCACACCTGCCTCTTGACATCCCCCGACTGCAGGAATAACTCTGCTTCTCTGCTGTCTGGTGTACAGTGAATGTGTGTCCATTTTTTAATACTTTGCCCTTCTGCCACAGTTTTGTCAGGATCAACTTTCTCCTGGTATGACTGCATCTTTAGTAATACAGGTCTTGGCCACTAAAGATGCAATCATACCAGGAGAAAGTTGATGGCCAACTTGGAGCATACACACCATCTACCCTTTCAATTAACATACCCTGCTGTGGAATACTACTCCAGTTGCTTAATTGTGCTCTCATAAAATTAGCCTGTTCCCTCCAGTTTCTTTGGTACAGCAGAAAATTAACAGGTTTTCTGTATGCATCACCTAAGTCTACCATGTTTGAAACAGATCTCCTACTCCGTCTTTTCTTCAATTCACCCTGTGACTTTTGACATTTTATATGCTTATCTGAAAAGCTAGTTAAACTAGGTCTATTTTTTCCAGCCTTTTATTACTTGAGTTGATGTACTCCAGTGTTTTATTTATTTTAATCAGCTCTGAGTACATCTGATCCATTTTTCCTCTAAGCTACTAGAAGACATCTCTTGTACCAAAGCTGGAGCTTGAACTACTTTTTGCTGAACATCTGCATGATTCTTACCATGGTTTTCTATTCACTTTTTCAAGCAGATTTTCCTTCAGGTTCTCTACGTGTCTTCATTGCTGGCATCCAGGCAGTGTCCTTACTAGCCCAGTAACTAAATTTTACTCAAGCTGGAAAAAGTACTAGCTCACTTCTCAGTTTCTTTTTTTTACCCTGATGTAGCTAAAATTAAATGCCTGATCAGTGTGCAGCCATCTTGGAAGTCCAAGAACAATAAAGTACAGTTTTGTACCTACCATAAATGTAGATGTCCGAACAGGATAGCATCTGCAGTCCTTACAAATGGGTTGTCCTGTCATCAGGCAGCTCCAAAGTCTGGGTCTGGCCTCGGCTGGTGTCGCACTTCACCTGACGTCATCTCTGCTGGTCTTCGGTATAAAGGCATCAGCCGCCATTTTCCGCAGTGTTTCTTGCCCCAGATGCCAGTTGCCCTCTTGGAAAGCTAAATGTTTGGGTAAATGCCAATGTTTCCAAAAAGTAGAAGGCAAACACAAAAATAAGCATGTATGTACCCCCAGCTAGCTATTAGGTGGGTAAATACCCTAGGAGTACCACAGGGAAGGAGGGGACATCTACATTTATGGTAGGTACAAAACTGTACTATGTCCTTCAAGGATGCATCTGCAGTCCTTACAAATGGGTAGAATACCATAGCCAAACTAGGGAGGAGGAAGAAGAATTATGGTAGTTAGGATCCCTTGCAAAACAGCAGTAAACCCTGCTCGGATCTAGAGTATAGAGGTAAGTTATAATGCTTGGCAAATGTATGGTCCAAGTAGCAGCCTCAATAATGTCCTTGGTAGCCACAAGCTGTGGTGGTGGCTGTAGCCCTTGTAGAATGAGGCCTTATGTTCTGTGGAATTTGCTTTCCATGGTAGGAGTAACAGAATCTTATGCAATTTCCTATCCACTTGGAGATTGTCTGTTTGAAATTGCTTTTCCTTCCCTTCCTGTTGCATAAGCTACTAGAAGCTGGTCAGTTTTTCTATTGCCCTTGGTTCTGTCCAGGTAGTAGCGAACTGTCTATGTACATCCAAGGTATGCAGCAGTCTTTCCCCTTGTTCTGTGGATTGGGAAAGAAGGTAGGTAGGTGGATTGCCTGGTTTAGAGACACTCTGGATACCACCTTAGGCATAAATGTAGGATTAGTTCTCATGGACACTATCTTGATGGAAGATTAGGAGGGTTGTACTGCCATTAAGGCCTGTAGTTCCAAACCCTCCTTGCTGAAGTAATTGCCAGTAGGAAAGCAGTTTTCCAGGATAGGTGTTGAAGATCTGCTGTATGGAGGAGTGTCAATTTTTCTAGCACAAAGTTCAAGTCCCATGCTGGTAATGGTGGTTTCCTAGGAGGTTTTACATTCTTGATTCCTCTGAGGAACTGCCTGAGTAGAGGATGTGAGAAGACAGGGGATCTATTCTGCAGAAATAGCTGATGCATGTATCTTGATGGAGGAATAGGACAGGCCTGTATGGAGAAGGATGTTGGCAATATCTATCTTTTGACACATCTTTCCCTCTTTCAGTACTCCAAATGACAAACCTTTTCCATTTTCCTGCATAGTTCCTTCTTGTTGAAGGTCTGCGGCCTCAAGGATAATGTCTTTAACCGTTTGGGATAAATCTGGGTTAGTTGGTCTTATGTAATGTTCCAGGCAGTCAGTTGCAGAGTTTTCAGGTTTGGATGCATGATGTTGTAGTCGCTCTGAGTTAACATCAAAGGAATCAGGGTAGTGTCCACGTCCCCGAGACATGCTCCTCAGCAATGGACACCAATGTTGTCTTGGCCAATTTGGAGCTATCAGAATTATCCTTGGGCGTTCCTCTTTGATTTTCAGTAGTACCTTGTGCATCAAAGGAAGAGGTGGAAATGCATATGCTGTCAGGCCTTTCCAACTGAAGGATAGAGAGTCCACCTTCCAAGCAAGTGGGTGGTATGTCCTTGTGCAGAATTTCTTGAGCTGGTGATTGAGTGGGGATGCGAATAGGTCTATTTGTGGCATTCCCCATTTCTTTGTGATGGCCTTGAAGATGTCCGGGTGTAGCATCCATTCGTGAGCATCCGAGGTAGTTCTGCTTAACATGTCTGCTAGGATGTTTTCTTTCCCGGTACAAATATTGCCTGTAACTGAATGTTGTAGCTCAGAGCCATATTCCATAGGTCCAGAGCCATTCGGCATAGGGGGTATGAATGAGTGCCTCCCTGTTTGTTGATGTACCACATGACTGTGGTGTTGTCTGTCCTTATCAATTGGCCTTCTTTGAGGAATGGTCTGAAATTCTGGATTGCTAGTTTTACTGCCAGCATTTCTTTTTGATTTATGTGCAGGTGCAGCTGATCTGGAGTCCATAATCCTTGAATGCATTTGTCCAGCATGTGGGCCCCCCAACCTAGGTCTGAGGCATCCGTTGTGATGGTTTGGCTTGTTTGAATGTTGTGGAAGGACAAACCTGGGTTTGACTGGCATGCTTGAGCCCACCATAGGAACTCTTGTTTCAGGCATGGGATTAGTGGTATTTCGGTTTCTAAGCTGTGCCTGTGTTGAGACCATAAATTCTTTAGGTACCACTGTAGCTTTCTCATGTGCAGTCTGGCATGGGGGACCAGGATTATGCAGGATGCCATGAAGCCCAAGGCCTGCAGTACTTTCCTTGCTGTTTGTTCTGCTTTGTTAATGCCAAGAAGTAAAGAGGAAGTTGTTCTTGTTTTTCTGCAGTTAGGAATGCCATCTGTTTTACTGTGTCCAATTCTGCACCCAAGAATGTTCTTGTTTGGGATGGTATCAGTCTTGACTTTTTTAAATTGACTGTGTATCCCAGGGCTTGTAGTAAGCAAATGACTCTTTGTAAGTCTTGTGTCAGCTTGCTTTTGTTGTCCGCTTGTATCAGGCAGTCGTCCAGGTATGGATAAATTTGGATTCCCTGTAGCCTGCAATGAGCGATTACTGATGCCAGGCATTTCGTGAACACTCTGGGCGCAGTAGATAAGCCAAAGGGCAATGCTGAGAATTGATAATGCTCTGATCCTGCAAGAAATCTGAGGTATCTTCTGCAATTTGGTCGTATGGGGACGTGCAGGTATGCATCCTTGAGATCTAGAGTTACCAGCCAACACTCCTTGCCCAGCATGGGAAGAAGTTGCTGTATTTAAAGCGGACAGGTCGAGAATAGGTCTCCAACTTTTCTCTTTTCTTGGTACTAGGAAGAGTCTGGAGTAAAATCCTTTGCCCTGTTCTGTAGGTGGTACCCTTTCCACAGCTCTCATCTTTGTTAATTGAGCTATTTGTTTTAGAGCTTCTGTCTTTCGATTTGGTGGTAGGTTTGGCATTCCACTTTTTACTGGTAAGGTGTGGAAATGAAACCTGTAGCCTTGGTCTATAGTTAGCAAAATCCACTTGTCTCTTGTGATATAGTGCCAATTTTTTGAAAATAAGGCTAACTTTCCGCCTAAGGGTGCTGCTATTTGTTCCCTGGTAGGCGGTGTCAGAGCCAAGTCACTGTGATTGTCCTGTTGCAGTGGTAGTGGTTGTGTCTGTGCCTCGTTGGTTATTGCCTTGCCACTGGCGTCCTCTGTAGGCACCTCCTCTGGATTGATTTCTGCCTCTGGAACGTCTATTCCTGCCTCTGAGATTTAGAGGAGTCTGGAAAGGACCAATCTTTGGAAGGCCAGTTCCTGCTAAACCTTGGGGGCTGAACCTGTAAGAAATCTTTAACTGTTTGTACAGATTTTGCCTTCTCTTCCATTTTCTTCATTACTTGTTGGGCAGGAGAACCAAATAGACTGACCTTATCCATAGGAGCATCTAATAGCTTTGCTTTAACATGATCCGGCAAGACCTGTTCTTTCAACCATGCATGCCTTCTTATAACTGTGCCAGTCATGGCTGATCTAAATGAAGCCTCCAGTGCATCATAGCCACATTTTAAAGAATGGTTACTAACCTGCTGAATGTTATTCACCATTTCTAAAACATATTTCTTATCTAAGGAATCATCAGAGGACAGTTTCTTAGTTAACTGATCAAGCATAAACTCTTGGTATTGGATCATATGAAACTGACAGTTCAAAGCTCTAGCTGAGAGAGTAGCAGAGGTGTATACTTTTTTACCCCATCTCTCTAAGGACCTGGATTCCCTTTCAGAAGGGAGAGGGTTTTCCGCTGAGGTAGAAGCTACTGCCTTAGGCCCCTGGGAGATAGTCTCAGGATCTGCAAGGGGAGCCTTGAATAAGTGGTGATGAGTGTCCGGTACCCTGTAAAACCTATCGGGCTTGGCAGGGGCTGGAGGTAAAGTATCAGGAGCAGTGCAAACATCATTAAATGCATCATCCACAACAGGAAGAACTGGAGGTATAGCTAAAGGCCTATGTTGCGGTAAGTGTAGAAAGGTCCTAAGCCTTTTTCTTGAACATGAGAAATCTTGTCCCTGCCATTGGAATTGCTCTCTCATGCCATGTAAGGTTTCCCCAAAGGAAAATTCCTCTGGTGGAGAGGCAGAAGGTATAGATTCTTCAGCATCGGAATCTTCATAAGTAGAAAAAGGAGCCTCTGGATGGTCTGTATTGTCTGAATCATCAGAAGAGTCATCTGAGGACACTGGCTCAGGGGGCTCTGCTCTAGGTCTCTTTTCTGGAGGTTGAGAGGCCCTGTCTGGGTGAGATTGGGATCCCCTTATTAAAGAGATGAGATCCTCTGCCAGAGTAAGCATTTGGGAACTGGAACTGGGCCTGTGAGGGGGGGCTTAACAGGCACAGACTTAGCAGTTTTGGCTGCTTTAGCCCTGGCAAAGGCCTTTATAGACATGGCTGCAGGAGGCCTAGCAGCACCACGTGCTGGGGTAGAGACATCCAAAGGGATGGTGTCCGATAATTCTAGAGAAACCACATTAGTAGGCAAAACTTCAGAGGCCGATTCAACTAGGGTAGCAGGGGCCTCGGTAGTAGTCATGGATTCGGCTGAAGATTGTCCCGTTTGTTCGGTTTCGGCCGAAACCGAGACTCGCGGTTTACTTAACCGTGGTTTCGGCCGAAACCGCGGACCGCGAGTGTCGGTCTTTTTCTTTGCGTTTCTTAACAATTTGAGAAGTCGGAGGATCCGACGGCATAATGTACGCAAAATCTGAGCCGAAAAACTGTTCAGCAAACTCCGACCGACGCCTAAGCGTTCGTCGGTTGAAAGAAGCACAGGCTAAACAGGCTGCTACGTCGTGGTCTGGGTCTAAACAAGGTAAGCAGTAAGAGTGGAAATCTTTATGAGGTATTTGTTTCCCACAAGTTAAACAGTTATTCACTTTTTCTGACATCGGCTGAGGCAAGAAAGAGTCCCCAACGGGGTACTTAGCTTTTAGAAGTCTTCAAGTAGTATTCGGTAGTAGTAATCTCTGGATCTGACCGACCGCACTTGAACAGCTTCTGCTTGAGCGCCACGCGGCAAGAAAGACGGAGGAAAATGGCGTCGGCTGATGCCTTTATACCCGAAGACCAGCAGAGATGACGTCGGGTGAAGTGCAACACCAGCCGAGGCCAGACCCAGACTTTGGAATCCGGCCGACCGAAGGGCTGCCTGACGACAGGACAACCCATTTGTAAGGACTGCAGATGCATCCTTGAGGGACATCTTCTCATCATAACGGCAACGCTATCCATATTATCTTAGAACACAAATGGCCTTCCAGGTAAAGGAAGGAGTACTGAATTTTATTATGAAAAGGGGAGTGTAACTAGGAATTCTGCAGGACATTTGTTTAGAAAGAAGTGAACGTGAATTTATTTTATTTATTTATTTTATTTTACATTTGTCGACCGGGCTAGTCTAGCTGGATATATGTCCATTTTCAGTAGAGGCCCGGGGAGAAAAGCTCCACATAGAAGACTTACACAAACAGTACATTAAACATTAATTACAAGAATCTTGTGAGACGATAACATGTGTTCCAAGGTAAACATTTTTTTTTTTTTTTTTTTACTAAGAGAAGAGGGAGAAGGATTTAGAAGTATGTGGTAGACACCCAAAGCAAAGTGATGAGCAGGAATAAGAGAACAAAGTAGTTAAAAATGGGATTGGAAGAATTGGCTGTAGGGTAGTAACTTGTTGATAAGACAGTAAGATGGCCAATTCAGTTGTTCCTAGTTACAGTAAGTCAGCTTAAATGGTTGTGGACTTAAAGTTGCAGAAAGGGATATGTAAAAAAAAAAAAAAAAAAAAAGATGTTGGGCAAGACTAACATTTAGAGATACTCTAGTTAGGGTTATTACAGGGACATAGCCAGTGGGTTGTAATGTATGATGCAAGTTTCTTTTTAGATAGTGAAGTTGAAGAAAGAGATGCAAGTTCACCAGGAAGTTCACCAGGATTCTCATGTGAAGACGAGTTAAGGGGATGAAAACTGAAGCAGCCATTTTTCCCAGTACTTGAACTAGTTTGGCAGAAGGTTGTTTCTTTCCGATTAACAATTTTACATAGTACTGAAGAACCTCTAGTCTGTCTTGTGAAAGTTTTGCTATCATTGTAGTTGTGTTTATATCTGCTCGTATGAAAACCAAGCTCTGATATGGCTCTAGAGCAGATTTTCCTTAGTTTATGGTAATACCTAGGGAGGAACACAATTGTAGAGTATAGTCCCTGGCTTGTAGCAGAAGATGCCTGGTCGGGGAGGTTATGAGCTAGTCGTCCAGCTATGGAAACACCTGGAATCCTTGGCGTCTCAGGTGAGCTGTTACTACTGCCATGCATTTGGTGAACACTCTGGGGGCTTTAATGAGTCCAAAGGGCAGAGCTTGAAACTGGAAGGGGCTGGCTCCTAGCCGGAAGCGCAAGTGCCTTCTGGATTGCTTTTCCATTCATTGTGGTAGCATGCATCCTGAAGGTCTATACAGCACACCCAACTGTCTTTTTCCAGAAATGGAAATATTGACTGCAGTGTCACCATCTGGAACTTAGTCTTAGTAATTTTTAAAGGAAGGATTTCAGGATGGACATTTGGCAGAAAGTACAGTTTTGTACCTACCATAAATGTAGATGTTAGAGTGCTAATACAGCTGCAGTCATAACAGATGGGTTCTCCTACCATCAGGCGGGTCCTCGGTCGGCCGAATTCCAAAGTCTAGGTCCGGCGTCGGTTGTCGTCGCCTCTTCCCTGACGTCAGTGCGACAGGGGTATAAAAGAACCAGCCAACGCCATTTTCTTCAGTTTTTCTTGCCCCAGATGTCAGGTGCCCCCAGAAGGAAGGCAATACATAAAATTATGTAATAATGCAATATAATCAAAGACCAGTAGTTGCAAGCAAATACACCATAAAAGAACACCCCTAGAGGGGAGGGAAAAGTACAGTTTTGTACCTACCATAAATGTAGATGTCCGAACTGGATAGCATCTGCAGTCATAACAAATGGGTTGTCCTGTCGTCAGGCAGCCCTTCGGTCGGCCGGATTCCAAAGTCTGGGTCCGGCTTCGGCTGATGTCGCACTTCACCCGACGTCATGTCTGCTGGTCTTCGGGTATAAAGGCATCAGCCGACGCCATTTTCCTCAGTGTTTCTTGCCCCAGATGCCAGTTGCCCTCTTGGAAGGTTAAATTTTGGATAAATGCCAATGTTTCCAAAAAGGTAGAAGGCAAACACAAAAAATAAGCATGTATGTACATATATACAAACAAATACACCATAAGAGACTCCCCAGCTAGCTATTAGGAGGGTAAATACCTAGGAGTACCACAGAGGGAAGGAGGGTAATCCTGACTGCAGATGCTATCCAGTTCGGACATCTACATTTATGGTAGGTACAAAACTGTACTATGTCCTTCATGGATGCATCTGCAGTCATAACAAATGGGTAGAATACCATAGCCAAACTAGGGAGGAGGAAGAAAAATTATGGTGTAGTTAGGATCCCTTGCAGTACAGCAGTGGCAAACCCTGCTCGGGATCTAGAGTATAGAGGTAAATTATAATGCTTGGCAAATGTATGCACGGAGGTCCGCCTCAATAATGTCCTTGGTTGCCACTCCTCGTAAGAAAGCTGTGGTAGTGGCTATAGCCCTTGTAGAATGAGGTCTTATGTTCTGTGGAATTGGTTTTCCATGGTAGGAGTAACAGAATCTTATGCAATTTCCTATCCATTTGGAGATTGTCTGTTTGGAAATTGCTTTTCCTTCCCTTCCTGTTGCATAGGCTACTAAAAGCTGGTCAGTTTTTCTGTTACTTTTGGTTCTGTCCAGGTAGTAGCGTAACTGCCTATGTACATCCAAGGTATGCAGCAGTCTTTCCCCCCTGTTCTGTGGATTGGGAAAGAAGGTAGGTAGGTGGATTGCCTGGTTTAAAGACACTCTGGATACCACCTTAGGCATAAATGTAGGATTAGTTCTCATGGACACCCTATCTTGATGGAAGATTAGGAAGGGTTGCACTGCCATCAAGCCCTGTAGTTCCGAAACCCTCCTTGCTGAGGTAATTGCCAGCAGGAAAGCAGTTTTCCATGACAGGTGTTGCAGATCTGCTGTTGCTGCTGGTTCAAACGGAGGGAGTGTCAACTTTTCTAGCACAAAGTTCAAGTCCCATGCTGGTAATGGTGGTTTCCTAGGAGGTTTTACATTCTTGATCCCTCTGAGGAACTGCCTGAGTAGAGGATGTGAAAAACAGGCGGATCAAGCTGTATTCTGCTGAAATAGCTGATGCATGTATCTTGATGGAGGAATAGGACAGGCCTGTATGTAGAAGCTCTGCCAAGTACTCCAGAATGTTAGCAATATCTATGTTCGACACATCTTTTCCTCTTTCAGTACTCCAAATGACAAACCTTTTCCATTTTCCTGCATAGTTCCTTCTTGTTGAAGGTCTGCGGGCTTCAAGGATAATGTCTTTAACCCTTTGGGAAAGGTCTGGGTTAGTTGCTGCTATGTGATGTTCCAGGCAGTCAGTTCCAAGGTTTTTAGGTTTGGATGCATGATGTTGTAGTTGTTCTGAGTTAACATCAAAGGCATCAGGGGTATTCACCACATTCTCTCCCGAGACATGCTCCTCAGCAATGGGTATCAGTGTTGTCTTGGCCAATTCGGAGCTATCAGGATTATCCTTGGACGTTCCTCTTTGATTTTCAGTAGTACCTTGTGCATCAAGGGAAGAGGTGGAAATGCATATGCTGTCAGGCCTTTCCAGCTGAAGGATAGAGAGTCCACCTTCCATGCAAGTGGGTGGAATGTCCTTGTGCAGAATTTTTTGAGCTGGTGATTGAGTGGGGATGCGAATAGATCTATTTGTGGCATTCCCCAATTCTTTGTGATGGCCTTGAAGATGTCTGGGTGTAGCATCCATTCGTGAGCATCCGAGGTGGTTCTGCTTAACATGTCTGCTAGGGTGTTCTCTTTTACGGCACAAATATTGCCTGTAACTGGATGTTGTAGCTGAGAGCCAGATTCCAAAGGTCCAAAGTCATTCTGCATAGGGGGTATGAATGAGTGCCTCCCTGTTTGTTGATGTACCACACGACTGTGGTGTTGTCTGTCCTTATCATCAAATGGCCTTCTTTGAGGAATGGTCTGAATTTTTGGATTGCCAGTTTTACTGCCAGCATTTCTTTTTGGTTTATGTGCAGGTGCAGCTGGTCTTGAGTCCACAATCCTTGTATGCATTTGTCCAACATGTGCACCCCCCATCCTAGGTCTGAGGCGTCCGTTGTGATGGTTTGGCTTGCTCGAAAGTTGTGGAAGGGTAAGCCTGGGTTTGACTGGCATGCTTGAGCCCACCATAGGAACTCCTGTTTTAGGCATGGGATTAGTGGGATTTCTGTTTCTAAGCTGTGCCTGTGCTGAGACCATAAATTCTTTAGGTACCACTGTAGCTTTCTCATATGCAGTCTGGCATGTGGGACCAAGATTATGCATGATGCCATGAAGCCCAAGGCCTGCAGAACTTTTCTTGCTGTTAGTTTGTTCTGCTTTGTTAATGCCAAGAAGTAAAGAGGAAGTTCTTTTTGTTTTTCTGCAGTTAGGAATGCCATCTGTTTTACTGTGTCCAATTCCGCGCCCAAGAATGTTCTTGTTTGGGATGGTATCAGCCTTGACTTTTGTAAATTGACTGTGTATCCCAGGGCTTGTAGCAAGTAAATGACCCTTTGTAAATCTGTTGTCAGCTTGCTTTTGTTGTCCGCTTGTAACAGGCAGTCGTCCAGGTATGGATAAATTTGGATTCCCTGTAGTCTGCAGTGAGCGATTACTGATGCCAGGCATTTTGTGAATACTCTGGGCACAGTAGACAAGCCAAAGGGCAATGCTGAGAATTGATAATGCTCTGATCCTGCAAGAAATCGGAGGTATCTTCTGCAATTTGGTCGAATGGGGACGTGCAGGTATGCCTCCTTGAGATCTAGAGTTACCAGCCAACACTCCTTGCCCAGCATGGGAAGAAGTTGCTGTAGGGTCAGCATTTTGAATTTTGGGACAATGATGTATGTGTTTAAGACGGACAGGTCGAGAATAGGTCTCCAACTTTTCTCTTTTCTTGGTACTAGGAAGAGTCTGGAGTAGAATCCTTTGCCCTGTTCTGTTATTGGTACTCTTTCCACAGCTCTCATCTTTGTTAATTTCGCTATCTGCTGTAGAGCTTCTATTTTTTGATTTGGAGGTAGGTTTGGCATTCCTCTTTTTACTGGTAAGGTGTGGAAGTGGAACCGGTAGCCTTGGTCTATGGTTTGCAAAATCCACTTGTCTTTTGTGATATAGTGCCAATTTTTCGAAAATAAGGCTAACTTTCCGCCTAAAGGTGCTGCTATTTGCTCCCTGGTAGGCGGTGTCAGAACCAAGTCACTGATTGTCCTGTTGCAGTGGCAGTGGTTGTGTCTGTGCCTCGGTTATTGCCTTGCCACTGTCGTCCTCTGTAGGCACCTCCTCTGGATTGATTTCTGCCTCTAGAGCGTCTATTCCTGCCCCTTTGGGATTTTGTGGAGTCTGGAAAGGACCAATTTTTGGCAGGCCAGTTCCTGCTAAACCTTGGGGGCTGAACCTGTAAGAAATCTTTAACTGTTTGTACAGATTTTGCCTTTTCTTCCATTTTCTTCATTACTTGCTGGGCAGGTGTACCAAATAGACTGGCCTTATCCATAGGAGCATCTAACAGCTTTGCTTTAACATGATCCGTAAGACCTGTTCTTTCAACCATGCATGCCTTCTTATCACTGTGCCAGTCATGGCTGATCTAAATGAAGCCTCCAGTGCATCATAGCCACATTTTAAGGAATGGTTACTAACCTGTTGGATGTTATTCACCATTTCTAATACATATTTCTTATCTAAGGATTCATCAGAGGACAGTTTTTTAGTTAACTGATCAAGCGTAAACTCTTGGTATTGGATCATATGAAACTGACAGTTTAAAGCTCTAGCTGAGAGAGTAGCAGAGGTGTAAACTTTTTCCCCATCTCTAAGGACCTGGATTCCCTTTCAGAAGGAATAGGGTTTTTTGCTGTGGTCGAGGCTACTGCCTTAGGCCCCTGGGATATAGTTTTGGGATCTGCAAGTGGGGCCTTGTATAGGTGGTGATGAGTGTCTGGCACCCTGTAAAATCTATCTGGTTTGGCAGGGGCTGGAGGTAAAAAATCAGGAGCTGTGCAAACATCATTAAATGCATCATCCACAACAGGCAGTACAGGAGGTATAGCTAAGGGCCTATGTTGTGGTAAGTGCAGAAAAGTCCTAAGCCTTTTTCTTGAATCTGAGAAATCTTGTCCCTGCCATTGGAATTGTTCTCTCATGGCATGTAAGGTTTCCCCAAAGGAAAATTCCTCTGGTGGAGAGGCAGCTGGAATGGATTCTTCAGCATCGGAATCTTCATAAGTAGAAAAAGGAGCCTCTGGCTGGTCTGTAATGTCTGAGTCATCCGCAGAATCATCAGAGGACACTGGCTCGGGGGGCTCTGCTCTAGGTCTCTTTTCTGGGGGCTGAGGCCCTGTCTGGGTGAGATTGGGATCCCCTAATTAAGGATATTAAATCTTCTGCCAGAGTAAGCATTTGTGAACTTGAAGTGGGCCTGTGTGAAGGGGGCTTAACAGGCACTGATTTAGCAGATTTGGCTGCTTTAGCACTGGCAAAGGCCTTAATAGACATGGCTGCAGGAGGCCTAGCAGCACCACGTGCTGGGGTAGAGACATCCAAAGGGATGGTGTCTGATAAATCACTAGGAACCACAGTTGTAGGCAAATTTTGAGGCCGATTCAACTAAGGTAGCAGGAGCCTCAGTAGTAGTCATGGATTCGGCTGAAGATTGACCGGTTTTCTCGGTTTCGGCCGAAACAGAGACACTCGCGGCTTGCTTATCCGTGGTTTCGGCCGAAACCGCGGACCGCGAGTGTCGGTCTTTTTCTTTGTGTTTAACAATTTGGGTAGTCGGAGGATCCGACGGCATAATGTACGCAAAATCTGAGCCGAAAAACTGTTCAGCAAACTCCGACCGACGCCTAAGCGTTTGTCGGTTGAAGGAAGCACAGGCCGAACAGGCTGCTACGTCGTGGTCTGGGCCTAAGCAAGGCAGACAGTAAGAGTGGAAATCTTTATGAGGTATTTGTTTCCCACAAGTTAAACAGTTATTGACTTTTTCTGACATCGGCTGAGGCAAGAAAGAGTCCCCAATGGGTACTTAGCTTTTAGTAGTCTTCAAGTAGTATTCGCAGTAGTAATCTCTGGATCTGACCGACCGCACTTGCGAACAGCTTCTGCTTGGGCGCCACGTGGCAAGAAAGACTGAGGAAAATGGCGTCGGCTGATGCCTTTATACCCAAGACCAGCAGAGATGACGCCGGGTGAAGTGCGACATCAGCGGCCGGACCCAGACTTTGGAATCCGGCCGACCGAAGGGCTGCCTGACGACAGGACAACCCATTTGTTATGACTGCAGATGCATCCATGAAGGACATCCTGGACTGCAGCTGTATTAGCACTCTAACATCTACATTTATGGTAGGTACAAAACTGTACTATGTTCATCGTGCATACAGCTGCAGTCATAACAGATGGGTAGAATCCCAAAGCTAAGAAAGGGGTGATAGGCACTAGGTGGAGCTAGGAGGAGCCAAAATGCCCTGCAAGACTGCAGTGGCAAGCCTGCTCTAGATTTGGAGTATAATGGTAGGTTGTAGTGCTTGGAGAAGGTATGCACAGAACTCCAAGTGGCTGCTTCTAAAATATCCTTGGTAGGAACTCCTCTGAGGAAGGCTGCAGAGGTGGCTGTGGCCCTGGTAGAATGAGTTCTAATGCCTGTAGGTACAGTTTTGCCATGAAAGGAATAGCAAAAGCGTATGCAGTGGGCTATCCATTTTGAGATTGTCTGTTTGAATACTGACTTTCCTTGAGCTCCTACCGCATAGGCCACAAAAAGCTGTTCTGATTTTCTGAAATGTTTTGTTCTGTCCAGATAAAAACGTAGTTGTCTATGGATGTCCAAGGAATGCAGTAATCTCTCCCCTTTGTTTTGAGGATTAGGATAAAAAGTAGGTAAATGTATGGCCTGATTTAAAGCTACCCTGGATACCACTTTAGGCATAAAGGACGGGTTGGTACGTAATGAAACTCTGTCCTGATGGAAGATGATAAAAGGCTGGACAGCCATAAGAGCCTGTAGTTCTGAAACTCTACGAGCTGAAGTGATAGCCAGAAGGAAAGCTGTTTTCCAGGACAAATGCTGTAAATCTGATGACGCAGCTGGCTCAAAAGGAGGCAAAGTCAGTTTTTCCAGAATTAAATTAAGATCCCAAGCAGGTATTGGTGGTTTTCTTGGAGGTCTTAAATTCTTAGCCCCTCTGAGGAACTGTCTTAATAGAGGGTGAGAATAAAGGTGGATCAGTGTTGTATTCTGCAGAAATGGCCGAGGCATGGATTTTGATGGAGAACGAAAGTCCACTGCTTAGCAGTTCAGCCAAATATTGTAGTATGAGGTAAATTCAGTTTTCCAGGGCACTGGCCCTTTTTCTCATTCCAAACACAAAAACGTTTCCATTTTGCAGAGCAAGCTTTTCTAGTTGATGGCCTTCTGGCCTCCAAAATGACATCCTGCACCTCCTTGGAGAGCAGGGCCTGCTGTGATGCTAAGGAATCTTCCATGCGGCTAGATTGAGTGTTTTCAGCTGACTGAAGAGTTTTGAAGCTGTGCTGAGTCAGAGGAAGAGGCATTAGAGGCAGGGTCCATGGTGGGGAATGCGTCAGGCTCCTCAGGAGTGGGTACCAGTGTTGCCTTGGCCAGTCCGGAGCAATGAGGATCATCTTTGGTCTGTCTGCTCTGGTCTTCAATAGGACTTTGGGCAGCAGGGGAAGAGGTGGGAAGGCATAAACTGTCATTGATGTCCAACTGAAAGAGAGAGCGTCCACTCTCCAGGCCTTTGTATGGAAGATCCTTGAGCAGAATTTTGTCAATTGATGATTTTTGTGAGAGGCAAAGAGATCTATGTCTGGCCTTCCCCATTCTTGGATTATTTCTGTAAAAACTTTTGGATGCAACTTCCATTCGCGTGGATCCGTCATATTCCTGCTTAGGTTGTCTGCCAGCGTGTTTTCTTTGCCTGGCAAGTACTGTGCTTATAGTTCCATTTGTAAGTCCATGGCCATGTTCCAAAGTGACATGGCCAGTCTGCATAGGGGATAACAATGTGTTCCTCCCTGCTTATGTACCACATAACTGTGGTGTTGTCTGTTCTTATCAATAGCTGACCTGGTTGTAGAAGGTCCTTGAAAGCTATAATAGCATTTATCACTGCTAGCATTTATTTTTGATTGACGTGAAGGTGCTTTTCTTTTTGGGTCCATTTGCCCTGAATGCACCGGTCTGTCATGTGCGCCCCCCAGGCGTAGTCCGAGGCGAATGTTGTGATGACTTGATTTGCTTGAGGCTTGCCGAATGGAAGACCTGTGTTTGTTGGGCATGCTTGAGCCCACCACAGAAATTCCTTTTGCAGACATGGAATTAATGGTAACAGAAGTTATGTCCTTACCATAACGTTCCATGTGGAGTGTTCATCTCGCCTTTGTTCTTACACATGGGTTCGGAGCCGATCCTCGGCTCCGTGCCGGCCTCTTGCAAGCTCTGCATCGAGAAGAAGCTCGAGACAATCTAATACCCACAATCCCCCTCTGCCTTTACCTCAGATCTAGTTTGCAAGCAAACCAATCTACAGAATAGCACATTCATGCTTATACACATATGTATAGGAAGAATTACAGAAAAAAACATATATATATATCTAAACAGACACATATACATATATATATATGCCAACTATGTACACAGTATGTAACAGTAGCAGAATGCTCCTGGCCAGGCATCACAGAACGTTCTTCCTAAGGGTGGGAGGGTGGGACTGTAAGAACAAAGACGAGATGAACACTCCACATGGAACGTTATGTTAAGGACATAACTTCTATATGTGATAGTGTTCAATCTCGCCGTTTGTTCTTACACATGGGTAGCGTCCCTAGCTCCTTGATCCTGAGGAACTCACGGGAGGACGTTCTTGAGCACAGTGGAACCAAAGGTTGCCCTGTCCCTAGAAACCTTGTCTACTTTATAATGAGAAATAAATGTATGTGGCTTAGACCAAGTAGCAGCCGCACAAATAGCGTCCAGAGGCAGGCGAGCTGCATGAGCCAAAGACGTAGACACTGACCTAGTGGAATGTCCTTTGGGTTTGTGTAGAAGGGGTTGATTTGAAGAATCGTAGACATAGATTATACAATCCGTTAACCATTTAGAAAGAGTTGTTTTGGTAACTGCAAGTCCTTTCCTGCTATCAGCAAAAGCCACAAAGAGTTGATCTGTTTTTCTATGATCTTTTGTTCTATCCAAATAAAATCTCAGTTGTCTATGAACATCCAATTTGTGTAACATATACTCCATTTTGTTGGAGTGGTTTTTGAAGAAAGTGGGTAATTCAATGGACTGATTAATATTGTTAATAGAACACACTTTTGGAAGGAAGGATGAATTGGTTCGAAGAGAAACTCTGTCAGAGTGAAAAATCAAATAAGGGTGCTTGATGGAGAGAGCCTGAAGTTCAGATACTGCCTAGCACAAGTAATGACTACCAGAAAGAGAGTTTTCCACGACAAAAATTTTAATCGGCAAGAAGAGGCGGGCTCAAAAGGGGAGAACATTAATTTAGATAACAATAAATTCAGACTCCAAGGTGACGTCGAGATCTGACCGTGGTCTAATATGAAAAACTCCTTTTAAAAGGCTTTACAAAGTCTATGAGCCATAACAGGAGCTCCACATTCTTCCACATGGAAATTGAAATGGCAGCCAATTGAACTCTTAGAGTAGCAGGAGAAGCACCCTGATGAAATAAGTCCGTTAAGAACTCTAATATCTTATTCAAAGGAGCTATAAAGGGATCCACATGGTGTGTATTGGCCCAGAATACAAATCGCTTCCATTTGCTAGTATATGTTTTAGTAGTGTAAGCTTTATGAAGCCACCAATATATCCTGGACTGCTGGTGACAAAAGATCAGACCTGGCTAAGTTGGGAATTGGAGCAGCCAAGCTGCCAGATGGAGTGACCGGAGCTGGATGGGGAACCCCTGACGAGTGAGTCAATAGATCTGGCTCTGGGTCCAGAATCCAGGGTCCCCGAATGCAGTGTATCTTCAGGAAGGGAAACCAAATTTGACGAGGCCAGAATGGAGCAATGAGGATTATCGTCCTGTGTAGGTTCCTGGCTTTCTGGAGAAACTTTGATATCAGAGGAAATGGAGGAAATGCGTAGGAGTCCCGGGGCCAATCAGAAACCAGTGCGTCCTGGGGACTTCCCTGGAGGGGTAATAGGGCAAAGTAGCTCCTGCATTTGGCATTCATTGGAGACGCAAACAGGTCGCAGGAAGGCTGGCCCCACGCGAAATATCCTTTTGCCACTGACTGTTTTAGAGACCACTGCGGCGGCAACAGAATTGCTCTGCTCAGCCTGTCGGCTATGACGTTGGATGACCCGGATGTGCTGCTATTAGAAAGCGACCCGTGGACTCCGCCCACTGCCAAATTCTCATGGCCTCTCTGCATAGTTGATAGGACTTGGTTCCCCCTTGTTTGTTTATGTACCATACTACAGACATGTTGTCCGTCTGAACTGCAATAGTCCCTAGAGGAAGAAGGGGAGCAAAGTGTTGCAACGCTAGAAACACTGCCCTCAACTCTAGAACATTGATGTGCAGATTGTACTCCAAATTGGTCCATTCGCCTTGGACTGTCTTGTCCCTGAAAGATGCCCCCCCACCCTATCAGGGAAGCGTCCGTGGTCACCGTAACTGTGGGCGTGGGTAGCACAAACAGCCTCCCCTTGGAAAGGTTGCACGTTTGAAGCCACCAGTTTAGATCTGTTTTGCAAGTCTTTGTTATAAGAATCTCATGTGTTAGAGGTAGTTGTTGAAACGACCATTGAGCAAACAGTAGCCATTGTAGGACTCTCATGTGCAGCCTTCCCAGGGGAATTGCAATAAGGGAGGCTGACATGAGGCCCAACACCTTCAGTACTAGTTTTGCAGGAGATTTCCTTGACAAGAGTAGAAGACGTATGTGAGTCTGCAGTGATAATATCCTTTCTGGGAAGCCTCAGAATCAACTGACGGTGTTTAACTCTGCTCCTATGAACAAGATATTTTGTGATGGCTGAAGTAAGGATTTTCAAGTTTACGGAGATCCCTAGGTGAACACACAGTTGAAGAACAAAGTCTCTGGCCTGCAGTAGTTGACGGGTGGTGGCGAAAGGAGCCAGTCGTCCAGATACAGAAACACCTGGAATCCCTGGCGTCTCAAGTGAGACGCTACCACTGCCATGCATTTGGTGAAGACCCTGGGGCTGAGGTCAGACCAAAGGGCAGGGCTCAAATTGAAAGTGACTGGCTCCCAGCCGGGCGCAAATGATCTCTGGATGCCCTGGCCATTTTGATGTGGTAGTATGCATCCTCTAGATCTATTGAGCACATCCACTCGTCCTTCTGTAAGAATGGAAGGATCGATTGAAGCGTGACCATTCGGAACTTTTCTTTCTTGACGAAAGTATTGAGGTAGCTTAGGTCTAGAATGGGCCTCCAGTCCCCTGTTTTCTTTGGAACTAAAAAGAACCTTAAGTCCCGAATCCTTGCTGGTCCGCTGGGACTGGCTGGATGACTCTTTTTTCTAGCAGCTTTGAAATTTCTGAAGCTGCTGGCTCTGAGATGGGGGTACATCTGGGAGTCTTTTCTTTGGGATGGGATGGGATAGGAAGGGTATGTTGTAACCTCTGGTAACCACGCTTTTTACCCACTTGTCTGTGGTTATATTTTGCCAGGCCTGAGGGTATAAAGCTAAGCGACCCCCGACTGCCTCCAGAGCAGGACAGTCGGGCCTCCTCTCAGGAGTGCTGGAAAGGTTTACCAGGGAGTGTTTCCCTGTCACCTTGATGTTGCGGACCCCTCTGCCAGGGCGGCGTCTTCCACCTCTGCCCCTCCTCTGCCTCTAGAGGGCATCACCCTGTGTGCCTGAGAAAGACCCTTGGGGTTTTGAAACCACATTTTCCACCGTTGCCCTTTGGGGTACGGTCTGGTTGGGGTGGAAAACGGACTCCGACAGCAGACAGAGTCTTTCCCTCTTCACACCGGTAAGGGTCTCCTTTACCTTGGGGCCAAAAAGAGTGGCACCGTCAAATGGGGCTTGTAAAGGAAGACTTGAAGGCTTCCGCGAAGGAGCATAGGCATCCAGGATTGTCTCGAAGAGCAATCGCTGAAGCTGCTGCCCTACTCGAACCTTCGGCGAGGAAATCAGCCTCATGGACGAGTTAACAATCGATGTTAGGGTATTAAGTTGCGCTGTCACTTTCTCTGAGACAGCTGCATCTGTAGCACCCTGGAGGGTATCTCCCAACTCTTTGTCTAGATCCCTCTGCAGACGTGTAAAATGGGTCAAATAGTTCTGAGACCGCATGGAAAAAGCCGCTGAACTAAATATGCGCTTCCGTGATCTATCCATCGTCCTAGAGTCTTTATTAGGCGGATGGACAGAAGAAGACTCAGACATCTCCTTTCGTGGCTGCTGCCACCACCATAGCATCTACTGGAACTCCTTTTGTAAGGTAGGACTTATCCTGTGGTGCTGTGATATATTTGTTAGGTTTCCTCGAACAGGTTCCACTGTGTCAGGAGCCTCCGCCCTTCGAGCAATTAGTTCCATTAATTCGAAGGGCGGAGTGACCCAGGAGGAGGAAGGGCGAGCACCAAATGCCTTCAGCAGAACTGACTCATCCTCAGAAGGGGAAGGGACTGCCAGTCACCTCTCTGCTTCAGGATCTCCAATATGTCGAAAAGAGACATCTTCTGAAGGTGACTTAGGGGACCCTCTGACTCATCTAAGTCAGTATCAGATGTCAAGGATTCCTGTGGAGAATCCAAGTGTCTCCTCTTACACAATCTCTTCCTAGGGACTTCCTCGTGGGAGCATCCGAAGAAGCCTCGGAGGAAGAGGGGCACCCTCAGGGGTGGCTGAGACACTGGTGCCCGACGCTTGGATGTGGCCGTGGGTGCAGATGAAGAAAAAGGCCCTTTATGGGGAGGAGAAACTGCTTCCACTGATGTGGTTGTCTGGGTAGACAACACCTTCCTCATCAGGTCGACGCCCCGGTCCCGCATCGAAGAGTCCCCGGTTCAAGAAATGGGAAGAATCCCGACACAGGCACGAAGGCATCGACTCGAGGACGGAGCCGAATCGATCAGCCAGAGGCCCGAGGGAGAGTCGGAACCGACACGTCGGTTCGACTCTTGGCCCCGGAACCAAGAACAGATCGTCGGCTCCGCGACTCCGGTCCGGTCCGGAGTCGAGGTGAGGGGAACAGACCGAAAAGGGCGGTTCTGGACCAGAGGGCTCCACAATCAGTAGATCAGCCTCTTCCGGCTCCAAAGACTGAATCGGTCTCGGAGGAGGAATGGATGGAGATACAGGGAGGCCTTCAAGCTTCGACACCAACTGGGTGGAAACGAAATAAGTTTGGAGGGCGAATGCTCCAATAACTTCTGCACCACGCGATCCACATCGACATCCGAAGTTTGGAGGAAGAATGGGTCAAGGAACCGACGGAGCCGACCTCAATATGGTCGGGAGGAGCTCCATCACCGGTTCCAAGACTCGAGGCTCAGGAACCGATACCAGTTGAACACTCGGCCCAAGTCTGTGGAACCGTGATCTAACCTTTGAAGAAGAGCTCGGAGCCGATGACTTGGGCTCCGACGTCTTCGACTCCTTAGAGGACTTCGATGCCTGGTCAGAAGCATCCAGAGCCTCTTGGAAAGCAGGTTTCAAAGACCTCTGTCCATTATTTCCTGCCTATCTGTCATGACCCTCCCACTAAAAGAGTGACAGATGGAGCAATTCTCTTGTAAGTGGAGAGGGCCAAGGCAGTAGACGCAGGAACTATGGTTGACGCAGGAACTATGGTTGTCGGTGACCGACATTTTCTGGCCACACTGACAACGCTTGAAACCAGACTTTACCTTCTCAGACATTATAGGTAAGAAAGACAAATCCAGTAAAAATAGTCAAGTCCGATAAAGTTAGTCAAAACCGATGAAATTGTCAAATCCGGTAAAATTTTCCTTAACTAGGTAAAATTAGGAAGGGTGTAGGCCCCGACAAATATTTAACCGATAATAAAAGTTAACGGTACCAATAATTAACGGAACCAAAACACAATCACACAGTTAATACTGAAAAATATCAATTAGACTAGAATCCTAGTAAAATATAACAAAAAGTTATATCTTAGCTTAGAAACTCTCGAGCTAGCTCCCAATGATGCGTATGCAGCAGCGGCAAACTAGATCTGAGGTAAAGGCAGAGGGGGATTGTGGGTATTAGATTGTCTCGAGCTTCTTCTCGATGCAGAGCTTGCAAGAGGCCGGCACGGAGCCGAGGATCGGCTCCGAACCCATGTGTAAGAACAAACGGCGAGATTGAACACTATCACATTTATTGTTTCCAAACTGTGGCTGTGTTGAGACCATATGTTTTTTAGGTACCATTGTAGTTTTCTCATATGCAGCTTTGCACATGGGATTAGTAAGATGCAAGATGCCATGAATCCCAGAGCCTGCAGGATTTTCCTTGCAGTTAGCCTGGTGCAATTTGCCAGTGTTCTGAAATATTGAATTAGTTGCCCCTGCTTCTCTGGCGTGAGGTAGGCCATCTGGGTGTTTGTGTCCAAATTGGCACCCAGGAAAATTATCTTCCGAGAGGGTATTAGTCTTGATTTATCTTTGTTGACTGTGTATCCTAGAGAGTTTAATAACATTATTACATAAGCCAAATGTTTCAGAAGAATGTGCTTGCTGTCCGCTTGGATCAGGCAGTCGTCCAAATAAGGGTATATTTGTATCCCTTGAAGTCTGCAGTAGGCAATTACTGATGCCAGGCATTTCGTGAATACTCTGGGCGCAGTAGATAAACCAAAGGGCAATGCAGAGTGTTGATAATGGGTTGAACCTGCAAGAAATCTGAGGTATCTTCCACAATTTTTGGGACATGCAGGTATGCCTCCTTGAGGTCCAATGTTACCAGCCAAGACTCCTTGCCCAGCATGGGAAGAAGTTGCTGTAGAGTGAGCATCTTGAATTTTGGTACGAGTAGGAATGTGTTTAGGATGGAAAGATCCAAAATCGGTCTCCAATCTTTTCCTTTCCTTGGCACCAGAAATAGCCTGGAATAAAAACCTTGACCTTGTTCGTACGTAGGTACCTCTTGAATAGCTTTCATGTTTATAAGACCTGAAATTTGCTTTTGTGCCTCTGCCCTTTGATTGTGTGGCAGGTTTGGCATGCCTTTCATTTTTGGAAGGGTATGAAAATGGAATTTGTAGCCTCTGTTTATAATGTCCAGGGTCCATTTGTCCTTTGTGACAATATGCCAATATTTTGAGAATAGTGCCAGCTTTCCTCCTAAGGGGGCTGCCATTTGAGACCTGGTTGGCATACAAAGGGGAAAGTCATTGGTTTTGCTTTCTGAAAGATTGCGAGTTGTCCTCACCACCTCTTTGTGTAGGAGCTTGCCATTGTCTGCCTCTGTACGAGCCTTGTGTTTGTCCTCTGCCCCTGGGGTGCCTGTATCTGCCTCTCTGGGGTTTGTCTGTGGCAGGAAAGGACCAGTTTTTGGAAGGCCAATTTCTACTAAAACGTGGGGGTTGGACCTGCAGAAATTCTTTCACAGTTTGCAATGATTTAGCCTTTTCCTCCATTTTCCATAATACTTCCTCAGCATTTGCCCCAAATAGTACATCCTTTTGAAGAGGGGCATCTAGTAATTTAGCTTTGACATGATCAGGCAAGGCTTGTTCCTTGAGCCAGGCAAACCTACGTATGACTGAGCCTGTAACAGCAGCTCTACATGAGGCCTCTAGAGCATCAAAACCACATTGTAAGGTAAGTTTACCCACTTGTTCTGCACTATGCATCAAATCCTGCAACTCTTTCATGTCTGGTTGTTCAGGTTGTGACATTTTACATTTCAATTGAGATAACAAACTGTTGGTATTTTAGCATGTGAAACTGACAGTTTAAGGCCCTCATGGATAAGGTAGCCGAGGTATATACCTTTTTTCCCCACCTAAGGATCTGGAATCTCTCTCGGAAGGCAATGGGTTTTTGGTAATGGAGGCCTTAACTCCCTTGGGCCCCTGTGAGATGGTTTCTAGGTCAGCAGCATGGCTTTTGTATAGAAATTATTGCGAGTCAGGAACCCTGTAGTACCTGTCAGACTTAACTGGAGCTGGAGGAAGAGAATCCGGGTTGAGGCAGGCCTCCGAGTAAACATCATCTAGGATGTCCAGGACAGGAGGTATAGCCAGAGGCCTGTGCTGGGGTAACAAAAGAAATTCCCTGAGCCTTTTCTTGGAATCTGAACAATCCTGGCCTTCCCAGTGGAAGTGTTCCCTTAAGGTATGCAGAGTTTCACTAAATGAGTAATCCTCAGGGGGGGATAAAGGAGGAATAGATTCCTCTGCATCAGAGTCTTCAAAAGGGGAGTAAGACTGTTCCTGATAATCAGAGTGCTCTGAAATAATAGAGCCCTGATCAGAGGAGGGGGAATCTTCTTCCACTCTGGGTCTTTTGTCCGGAGGTGGCTGAGAACCTCTGATTAGAGTAATTAAATCCTCAGCCATTTTAAGCATCTGTTTCTTAGGCATGGGGCCTGGAGATGGGCCCTGTGTAGCTGGTCTCCTAGGGTGCATGGTAGCTTTAGACTTGGTGAAAGCCTTGATGGAGAAAGAAGAGGAAGGTCTGAAGACACCGTGGAGGTGGACCTGTCCACATTCTGTTTCAACGCCAAGCGTGGCTTCGATATCTGTAGTCAGGGTGTGGGCCGAGGAGCCTGCCACTGCCAAAGATGTGTCGTCGGTAATCAGGTGCTGCGTAGGCGCCTCGCTGAGAACCGGACCACGTGTAGTCGGCTTAGGTGTGGTGTCGGTAGAAGCCACGGACCTAGAGTGTCGGTCCTTGTCTTTGCGTTTTTTAGATAAAACCGGAGTCGGAGTATCCAACGACATAGTATAGTTAAATGCTTTCCCAAAATAATGCTGGGCGAACTCCGCCCGACGCTTAATAGTGCGTTTGTTGAATGTAGCACAAAAGCGACAGACCGAGACGTCGTGGTCTGGGCCTAAACAAGGTATACAGAGGGAATGGAAATCCTTATGCGGTATTTGCTTCCCACAAGAAATACAATTATTAACTTTGTCTGACATCGGTCTGAGGCAAGAAAAAATTTCTCCAACGGGGTACTTAGCTTTTAAGAAGACTCCGGTTCCAAATTTTTCGTAATCTCAGGAGTTGGCCGACTGGCACTTGCGAACTGCTTCTGCTTCGGGCACCACGCGGCAAAAAAGACTGAAGAAAATGGTGTCAGCTGGTTCTTTTATACCCCTGTCGCACTGACGTCAGGGAAGAGGTGACGACAACCGACGCCGGACCTAGACTTTGGAATTCGGCCGACCGAGGACCCGCCTGACAGCAGGAGAACCCATCTGTTATGACTGCAGCTGTATGCACGATGAACATCATCAGGGACAAAGGAAAAGGGGAGCAATTACACTAACTGCTAGAGGAGCTCCAATAGTGACAGAAAAGGAAAAAAAAAAAAAAAAAAAGAATGGTAGATTTGTGATAAGGGCTACTGACAAGGGATCATGTATTTATATTCAACTTTTATGGAGCTCAAGAAAATTTTGGAAGATATCAGCTTTCAGCAGATAACATCACTTATATCTAGGGAATGGAACTCAATTTGAAACAGCAAGAATGTATCTGGAACACACAGAAGGGGCAACAGAACAAAACAGGGTAAATTTCTGAAGTTATGAAAATATTTGGTATGGAAACTGCTCTTCAAGCAAAGTCTGAGGCACCAGTGGTGACTGTTTTGGAACAGGGATGGAAGAAGGGGAGACCTAGATTTAAGTACATCTATCTTCACCAAAAGATTTCTCTTCTGAAAAACCCCCAACAAGAGAACTTGAAAAGACAATGGGTGATGCCGCTGGGACAAAACAGTTCAGATACAGCTGAATATTTCAATGTGGAGTCTTGCCTTGGGTATCTTGAGAATCATAGAAGCTACAAGGCAAAATCCTGAGGAATTCCATCACAGTTTGTGGAAAAACCTTAGAAACAGATCTAAATCTTTTTCCATGCGTTAGAAAAGCTCTTTTAACCACAACTGTCTAGTTGATATCCAAGGAACACAATCCTGTATGAAGGAGTCAAGACTTTTGAACATTCTCTTGTAATTCCAGCTTGTGTAAGAGATCTATCACCAAAGTGAGAGACTTCTGACACTTTGAAAAAGACTCTGCAAAGATAAGTCATCTAAATGTGGCAAGTCTTGTTGTGTACACTTACTACAAATGCAGATGTTAGAGTGCATTCACTGTTGCAGCCCTAACTGATGGGATTTCCTGCAGAGAAGGCCCTTGGCCAGCCTAACAGAGAATTTTCTCCTCCCCCTGAAGTTGGTGGACACCCTGTCCAACATGAAGACTTCTGGGTATAATGGGAGCTGGCTGGCTCAATAACCTCAGTACTTTCTCGCCCCCAAAAGACATAAGCCCCCTAGCAGGTCCCCAGGTCAAGGGACCTAAGCTCAAACTCCAGAATATGTAGAGGAGGAGGAAACAACCTGGAAGTAGCGAGAAGAACCACCCAAATCCCATAGGCAAGAGGTAACAGACAGAAAGAATACTACAATAGTGAATACAATAGTACATCTACACTTATGTTAAGTGTACACAACTGCTCTATGTTCCCTGTGTTTCACTGCTGTAGTCATAACTAATGGGATAACTCCCAAAGCTGGAAGAAGGGTGGATGAAAAAATTAAGGAAAGTATACCCTGCAAGAAGGCAGTAGCAAACCCTGCTCTGGACTTGCAGAAGGTGATAATGTTTGCTGAAGGCGTGCAGACAGGACCAAGTAGCAGCTTCCAAAGTATCCATAGTGGCATCCCATTTTAGAAAAGCAGTAACTGCAGCAGTAGCCCCAGTAGAATGTGACCTCACAAGGTCTATAGGCTTGTTTCCACGATGGCTGTAGAAAAATAAGATACAGTGGGAGATGCATTTGGAAACAGCTTTTTTAGAAAAGTACAGTTGTGTACACTTACCATAAATGTAGATGCTCAATTGTATTCACTGTTGCAGTATTACATTTGGGTAATCTGCTGGCAGGTTACCCTCAGTTGGCCTGATTAACAAAGTCTTGTGTCCTGCGTCTGCTGTCCCTTTTTCCATGACGTCAGGTCGTCAGGGGTATAAAACATGCAGCAGACGCCATTACATAAGTTTTTCTTGCCCCAGAAAAACTATACCTCCAACCAAAAGCAAATACACCAAAAAGGCTTTTAGGCATAATAAAAGAGGTACAGTAAAAGAAAAGCGGGGCTGGAGGGAGGGTAACCAGGACTGCAACAGTGAATACACTAACATCTACATTTATGGTAAGTGTACACAACTGTACTATGTCCTACGTGTTTCACTGTTGCAGTCATTACATTTGGGTAGATTCCCAAAGCTATGGTTGGGAGGATGGATTTATACAGCATTAGGACCAGCTATAAGGCCCTGCAAGACAGCAGTGGCAAAGCCAGCTCTGGATTTAGAGAAAATTGGTAAATGATAATGCTTGGTGAAAGTATGCATTGAACTCCAGGTAGCAGCTTCTAGAATATTCCTGGTAGGAACACCTCTGAGAAAGGCTGCAGAAGTAGATGCAGCCCTGGTGGAATGAGATCTGATCCCCTGGGGGATAGGTTTTCCATGGTGCTTACAGCAGAAATTAATGCAACGGCTTATCCATTTAGAAATGGCTTGTTTCGAAATAGCCTTCGCCTCTGCCACAGCAGCAAAGGCCACTAGCAATTGTTCAGATTTTCTTCAAAATTTAGTTCTGTCCAAGTAGAATCTAAGTTGTCTGTACACGTCCAAGGAATGCAGAATCTGTTCCCCTTTGTTCTGTGGATTGAGGTAGAAGGTTGGCAAATGAATGGATTCGTTAAGAGCTACACTGGAAACCATCTTGGGCATGAAGGATGGATTGGTCCTCAGAGATACCCTGTCCGCATGAAAGATGATGAAAGGCTGCACTGCCACATAAGGGCTTGTAATTCAGATAACCTTCTAGCTGAAGTGATTGCCAATAGGAAGGCTGTTTTCAAAGAAAGAAATTTTAAGTCTGCAGTAGCAGCTGGCACGAAAGGAGGTAAAGTGAGCTTTTCCAAAACAAAATTAAGATCCCAGGCAGGGGTAGGAGCTCTCCTGGGTGGTCTCAAGTTCTTTGCCCCTCTGAGATGCTGCTTGAGCAGGGGATGAGAAAAGAGGGGTGGGTTCTGTGTTATAGTGAGCTGAAATATCTGAAGCGTGGATTTTAAGAGAGGAAAAAGACAGGCCCTTGTGAAGCATCTCAGTTAAGTATTGCAAAATCTGAGGTAAACTGGCCGCTGCTGTGCTCATCCGTAAAGACTGGTTCCAGGCACAGAATCTTTTTCATTTGTCAGCATAAGATTTTCTAGTACTAGGTCTTTTCGCCTCAAAGATGACATCCATCACGGGTTTGCTGAGGGATGCTAAGGGTGAATTTAAGTGATTAGCCAAGCTGCAAGGTGAAAAGTTGGGAGCTGAGGATACAGAATTTGGTTCGCCTGCTGAGACAGCGAGGAAGGCATCTGAGGCAGGTGCCATGGAGATATTTGTGACACTGCGTAGGAGTGGGTACCAGTGTGGGCGAGGCCAGTCTGGAGCACTCAAAATAATTTTTGATTTGTCCCGTCTGACTTTTAGCAGAACTTTGGAGAGCACAGGCAGAGGGGGAAAGGCGTAGAGTGATAGGTTTTTCCAACTGAAGAACAGAGCATCCACTTTACAGGCAGTTTTGCGAGGACTCCTTGTGCAAAATTTGCCCAATTGGTAGTTCTGGGGAGGAGGCAAATAGATCTATGTCTGGGCTTCCCCATTTGCTTGTCAACATGTTGAAACTCCATGGTTCCAGTTTCCACTCATGTGGGTCCATGAGACTTCTGCTTAGTCGGTCTGCCAGTGTATCGTTTTCCTGGCAGGAATTGAGCTTGTAGTTGCATTTGGTAGTTCAAGGCCATGTTCCACAATGCCATGGCTAGTCTACAGAGGGGGTAGGAATGTGTACCCCCCCCCTGCTTATGTACCACATAACTGTGGTGTTGTTCGTCTTTACCAGTAGTTGTCCTGGATGAATGTAGTCCTTGAAGGCTGTCAGAGCATTTTTTACAGCTAACATTTCTTTTTGATTGATATGTAGGTGCATTTGATTTGGGTACCATTTGCCCTGAATGCACTTCCCTGCCAGGTGAGCCCCCATGCATAGTCTGATGCATCTCTAGTTAGGGCTTGGGCGGCATGGGGTAGTGTGAATGGCAGTCCCTTGTTTTGGTGGCAGTCCTCTGCCCACCATAGGAACCCCAGGCGTAGGCAAGGTATGATATGAATCATTGTTTCCAGGCTGTGACCATGTTGACTCCATAGACTTTTTAAGTGCCAACGAAGTTTCCTCATATGCAGTCTTGCATATGGAATTAGAAGAATGCAGGAGGCCATGAACCCCCAAGGCTTGCAGTATTTGTCTTGCAGATAGAAGGGTTTTTGTGGCCACTTGTTTGAAGTTACCAAATGAATTTGCTTTTCTGGCATGAGGAAGGCCATCTGGGCAGTTGCAGTCAAGCTTGCAACCAGGAATGTAATCTGTTGAGAGGGTACTAGTTGTGATTTCTTTTCATTTATGGTGTACCCTAGACAAGTCAGAACCCTTTTTACAAACGCCAGGTGATTTAGAAGTAAGGCCTGGTTTTCTGCCTGAATTATACAATCGTCCAGGTATGGATATATTTGAATATTTCTTTGCCTGCAAAATGAAATTACTGGAGCCAGGCACTTTGTGAATACCCTGGGCGCAGTAGACAAGCCAAAGGGCAGTGCAGAGAACTGATAATGCAAGTAGCCTGCTTTGAAGTGTAGGTATCTTCTGCAAGATTCCCCGATTGGGATATGCAGGTAAGCTTCTTTTAAATCTAGAGTTGCCAACCAGGCATCTTTGCCTAGCATAAGAAGTAACTGGTGAAGAGTTAGCATCTTTAATTTTGGAATGTCCAGAAAGGTGTTTAGAGTAGACAGGTCCAGAATTGGATGTCATGATGTATCTTTTCTGGGTACCACGAAAAGCCTGGTATACAAACCTTGTCCCTTTTCCTCTTCTGGTACCGGTTGAACAGCCCCCATGTTTAAGAGGGGAAAGCACTTGTTTTTGAGCCTCTGCCCACTGATTTGGGGGCAGGTCTGGCCACCCATTTGGTGTTGGCAATGTGTGGAAATGAAATCTGTATCCCTGGGACACTATATTTAAAACCCATTTGTCCTGGATTACGAGTTCCCAGTTTTTTGCATGAACAGCAATCTTTCCCCCCCAAAAGGGTGGCTAAAAGGTAAGTGCTTGGTAATTTTAAAGGAAAGTCATTGTTTTAAAGGAAAGTCATTGAGACTGTTTACCATAGAGGGGTGTCTTATTTCCAGACTTGGAAGAGGAGGCCCCCCCCCCATTGCTTAGTTCTGAGAGTCCCTTGGGACTGAAACCTGGTGCTTTTGATGTGTCTGGGTTTGGCTTGAGTGGATCTGGAAGGAGCTGGAAAGGACCAGTTCTTAGTAGGCCAGTGCCTACTAAATCCTGGAGGTTGCACTTTTACAGTTTGCATAGATTTAGCTTTATCTTCCATCTTCTTTAGAACTTCAGCCTTACTGCCAAACAGGCGGTCCTGATTTAAAGGAGCATCCAACAATTTTGCTTTAACATGATCAGGCAGAGATTGCTCCTTAAGCCAAGCATACCTTCTAAGTACAGGCCCTGCAAGAAGCCTCTAAAGAGTCAAAACAACATTGCAAAGTACGTTTTCCAACTTGTTCAGCAGAATGCAATAAATCATGTAAATCTTTATTTTCCACACAATCAGAAATCAACATCATTTTCTGTTTAAGCAGTCCAATAATATGCTGCTATTTTAACCTATGAAATTGGCAGTTTAAAGCCCTGATTGCCAAGGTTGCAGAAGTATAAACCTTTTTACCCCATCTATCCAGCGTCCTGGAGTCTATCATAAGGGGTAGGATTTTTAGCAGTAGAAGCCTTAATGCCCTTGCGCACCTGAGACATGGTTTCTGGATCCGCAACAGGATTTTTGAAAAGGAACTTGTGGGACTCAGGAAACCTGTAGTATCTGTCAGGTTTACTAGGAGCCGGAGGCAGAGAATCAGGGGCCATACTGGATTCTGCAAACACAACAAAGTCTAGTACAGGAGATGGAGCCAAAGGCCTATGCTGAGGTAGAAGGAAATCCCTAAGCCTCTTTAGATTCTGAAAATTCCTGACTCTCCCATTGGAAATGCTCCCTTAAGGTATGTAAAGTTTCCCCAAAAGAAAAGTCCTCGGGGGGAAGCAGAGGGAATGGAATCCTCTGCATCAGAATACTCATAAGTAGGTATGGACAAATCCAGGTCATTGGAAGAATTAGAACAAACAGAGTCCTGATCAGAAGATTCAGTCAAACTCCGCCCTAGGCCTCTTAGAAGGGGAGGGGGGTTGACTACCCCTGATTAGAGTAATAAGATATTCAGCCATTTTGACAATTTGTTTTTTTAGGCATAGGGGACAGAACATCGGCTTTTTAGACATAGATCGAGATTTAGGCCTTAGTATAGAAGGCAGAGTCTGTTTAATTTGCAAATCTGTAAGCCTGAATACACCCTCAGAAGCCGGTGCCTGCACAAAGGCTCCAGACCCATCCAAGGTAGAGACATCCGCGGGTTCCATAGGTGAAGCATCTCGCTGCATACGGGACTCCGAATGGGTCTCAGTAGAGGCCTGCGAGTCAGAAGGGTATCGGGTATCAGGGGCTGCGAAAGCGCCTCGCTGAGTACCAGCGAACTGGCGACTGGCTTGGGAGAACCATCGTCGGCAGTCTTGGCAGTCGGTGGCCTGTCTTTTTCTGTGTTTTTTCAGAATTCCGGTAGTCGAATGGCTAACGGACGCCATTTCTGGATAATTAAACCGAGAACTGAAATATTTAGAGGCAAAAATGTACAGATGACAGATAGTGCGCTGATTAAATAAAGAACAAAACCAACAGCAAGGTACGTCGTGGTCAGGGCCTAGTCAAGGAACACAGTATAAATGAAAATCTTTATGAGGGGTTTGCTTTCCACAAGTAATGCAATTATTAACTTTTACTGACATCGGTAAGGAGCAAGAAAAAAAGTTTCCCCAACAGGTTACTTAGCTTTAAGTTGAAGACTTCGGTTCTGAAACTCGAAAATGAAAATTTCAGGAGTCGGCCGACCGGCACTTGCGAACTGCTTCTGCTTCAGGCACCACATGGCAAGAAAGACTGATGCAATGGTGTCGGCTGCATGTTTTATACCTCGGACGACCTGACGTCATGGAAGAAGGGACAGCAACCAACGCAGGACCCAAGACTTTGTTAATCAGGTTGACTGAGGGCAACCTGCCAGCAGATTAATGAAATGACTGCAACAGTGAAACACGAAGAACATCAGGTCTCCCCTCAATGCTAGGGGCAAAGACAACTAAAGGCTGGCCAGGCTTCCTAATATTCTTTGTTCTGTCCAAGGAGTAACAGTTGCATATACACATCCAAAGTATGGAGAATTCTTTTCCACTTGTTCAGAGGGCTAGGAAAAAAGGTAAGCAAGTGGAAGGTATGGTTTAAAGAGATCTCTGCAACCACTTTAGACACAAGAGGGACTAGTTCTAAGAGACACTTTGTCTGAATTGCAAGTGATGAAAGATCACACACACATGGGCTTGAAGCTCTGAAACCCTTCCAGCTGAACTAATGGCTAACAGGAAAGCGGTCTTCCAGGTCAGAAATTTAGTATCTGTGGAAGCAGCTGGCTTGAAAAGTGGGAGGGTGAGCTTCTCCAAAATGAAAATGAGATGCCACTAGGGAGCAGGTGGTTTTCTCAGGAGTCGAACGTGGATAACCTCTCTCAGGATCTGTTTCAGGAGAGGGCTGTAGAAGAGAGGGGGTTGAGTAGGAAGATGAGCTGAAATTGCTGAAGCATGAATTTTTATACAATAATAATAAAAAAGTCCTTTGGTAAAATGTCTTGATAAGTATGAAAGGATCAATGGCATCTGAGCTTGCAGAGGGATCTGCTACCTTCTGTCTGCACCTATAGTGAATTGTCCAGAACCTGTTTGCAGAGGGGGACGAGTGGTGGGGGGGCAAGGAATCAACCAAACTGTCAATTTGAGTGTATTCAGGTTGGGGTTTATGATGGCACCCTTGCACTGTCTTAACAGGTCAACTTGCTGGGGAACCAACCGTGGTTCCCTTCTTGCTTCAAATGAGCAGAGGATACCAGTGATGTCTTGGCCAATCTAGGGCTATTAAGAATGACCCTTGGTCATTCTTTCCTTATCTTCATCAGTATCCTGGGGAGCAAAAGTACTGGGGAAAGGCATAGATGAACAGGCCTGTCCAAAGAAATTTTAAGTCATCCAGGTTGACCTTGTTTTCATCCTTGAGCAAAACAGTTTTCAAAGAGAGCCTTTTTTTCAGTTGCAAAAAGGTCCATATGTGGCACACCATTCTCTGGCGATGTAGAGAACTTCCCAATACAGTTGCCATTTGTGAGGGTCTGACAGGTTCCTGCTTAGGTGATCCACCAGTTGATTTGTTTCTGGCAGGTTGTGTGCCATGAGGTGCAGGCCTAGGAAGTCTGCAGTTTCTCAAAGGTTCATGGCTAGATGACAGAGTAGTAAGAGCAAGTCCTCTTGCTACTTGTTTGTCTGTTGGTTTGGTGGAACATCTGGGAAACCTGACTGAATAAGAGGCTGTTTGAACTGGAGTTTGCAATCTCTGCATGATTTTCAGTACCCACTGATCCCTGGTAATGAAGGTCCAATTCTTTAGGAAGGGGGACAGCAGTCCCCCTTAGCCTGAGGGGGGTTGGGGAGGGGGAAGGGAGTGCCAGTCAAGAGTCATGACTGCTTCCTGCTGGGTCCCTATTGGCTGGCTCCCACAAGCCTATTGGAATCTGCTTGCCACTGTCTCTGTCATGGATGCTACCTTTGACTTTTCCCTTCGAGGACTCCTATGTCTAGGCTTATACTGGAGCATTGAAAAGGACAAATGTTTTGTAGAGTAATTGCGGCTAAAGCAAGGAGGTTGAACCTGAAGTTCTTCACCATTTACATGAACTTAGTCTTTTCCTCCATCTTCTTAAGCACGGCTTCAGCCTTTGAGCCAAAAAGAAAACCTTTGTCCAAAGGAGCATCCAAGAGATTGTATTTTGCTTGGTCAGGGAGGGACTGTTCCTCAGACAGGCATGTCTTTTTAACGACTGATCCTGTAAGCTACTGGTCTACCGGAAGCTTCGAGAGCATCATATCCACACTAGGACTGCTTAGCTACTTGAGAACAAGAACTGCACAAGTCCAGAAGTTCCTTGGAGAGGGCCTTATTTTCAATCTCCACCGGTTTTTGCTTCATCTGATCTAAAATGATTTCCTAGTACTTCACATATGAAACTGGCAGTTCAAAACCCTCATGACCTGTCCAAGGCTCTGCTTTGTCAGCTGGCATGGGATTCTTGGAGGTACTAGCTTTAGCTCCCTTAGGGCCCCAAATAACTACTTCAGAGTTTGCTGCAACATTCGTGAAAAGGTGTCTTGTTGGAATCCAGAACACTGTAAAATCTATCAGGTGCGTGTGTGCGTGCAAGTGTGCATGCAAGTGTGCGTGTGTCTGGTTGTAATGAAGAATCCAGCAAGACCTCATCCACCAACTCCAAGACTGGAGGGATGGGTAAGAGTTTTATGCTCAGAGTTTTAGAAATTCCCTAACTCTCTTGTATTGTGGATAGTCCTGTGCTTCCCATTTGAATCCCTCAGAGTATGCAGGGTCTCCCCAAAGGAAATGCCCTAAGGGTGGAGGTTGAGGCAAGGATCGTCTCAGAATCCAAATCCTCATAGGAAGCAAAAGATAAACCTTCCTCAAAAGTAGATTCATTATCATAATCAACAGAGAGAGTCAGGAGTCTCCTTGGTTGGGGCTCACTCTTTTTACCAGACGATTTGGGGGCAGAACCACGGAGGGACAGGCATCTAGATCTGATAAGGGTGATCAAATAGTCAGCCAACCCAACTAGGTCCTGTTGCCAGGCCTGAATTTGGGAGTAGTAGTGGATAAGCCTCTGCAGGGCCAAACTGGATGCAGCATTTTTCTATGAGATCTTAGGCATGGTGGCACCATCCGCACTAGGGTCAGGACACTGCCACACAGCAAAATCCAGAGGGTGGTGAACCGAGGGCAATCTTCTGATAAGAGACTCCAGATACCTCACCCGTTTGAGTGTGGAAGTTGGAAGCCTGAGCCTGCAAAGCTGCTCCAGACTCAATTGATAAGCCAAGTCCTTCAGCTTGTAAGGAAAAGGGAACTGTCTGCATATTGGACTCAGAACAGGTCTTGAAAGTGGCCTGCTCCACAACCCCAGCTGGAGGTGACTGCAAAGGTGTCATACCTTCAACAACCACAAGCCTCAGTGGACTGGCGGATAGCAACCAAGCATCACCTGGTACCTTAAGTTTTGGGTGCTTTTCTTTTTTACACCTAGGGAGATCGACCTCAGCTTAACCAGCAGACGACATAGTATGCAAAGGCCCTAGCAACTCACTAAAGTGCTTCGCTAAAATCTCTGCCCCACGCTCAATTGTTCTACTACTAAAGCAAGCACAGAACAGAAAAGAATATAGTGTTCTGGGCCCAAACAAGTTGCACAAAAGAAGTGAAAGTCCCAGCATAGTATCTGCTTGCTACAGCAGAGACAGTTAACTTTTTTGCAATTAGTCAAGAAACACATGAGAGGTACCCCATTGTGGTGCTTAGCCTTCGACAGCTTTATCTGGTGCAGACCAAGTGACACACCATGTAGCACTCTGCTTCAGGTTCCAACAGCAAGAAAGAACAGAGGTTATGGCGGACTCCTTTTATACCCAGACATCTTGAAAATGGACAGGGCATCCACCGGCTAAACAGCTCTGGAAACTTCTGGTAACTCCTGATCTGGAAAACTACTGACAACTACAAGAACTACTGAACTTCGACTCTGAACCTGCTTTTTATAGTAGAATTTTTTTTTAGTCATAGAAAGCTGTTATGAAAATTCTAACTTATATCAGACTTTAAAAAGTAAACAAAACAGCTGCTGTGGAGATTCCTTTCAGCTCTGGCACATGATGACAATCACATCTAGGTCAGCTGACTGGCATACTACATTGAGAGTTCTTTTAAAACATGTACATTTGGTTAGCCAGAACACTGATTAAAACATCTTACATAAATCAAAATAATAATAAAAACACAAACAACTTTACAAAATTATGGCTAGTCATGCTGGCATATATAACAGAGTAATTTATAATTATTGACAAAACTCCAGCAAGTCATGCTAGCACAGATCTGATATTCTCATATGCTAACATACAAGAAATTTTCTATTAACTGAGCCATCCTTAATCTAACTCAATCCACTACTAAAGGAATTAAAACTTTTTAAAGTTACTGTCTTATACTATTATATAAATATGCCCTTACTACAGGAATAAGAATTAAAAACCATCACTCCAGCCAGTGCCATGACCATTAGAAATAAAGCCATACAATGGCCTGGGTGACTGGATTTGACTGGCAGTTCAGGTGTCTAAGGCGCTGGCAGGGGAGGATGGGTTCACCCATTCTGGTGGGGACGAAAGCGTGCTTCCACAGAGCATATTAACTTGGTAGAACTTCCATGGAAGAAACCTGGACAATAGCCATGAGATGCTGCCTGAGGGGAGTGTCATGCTGAAGCTAGTTAGCCCCTTGCAGAAATGAGGGAGCAGCTCAGTGCCAAATGCCAGTGAACATCCCACCTTCACGGTGGTAACAAGCAACCTTCAGGGTGGTATCAAGCATGAGCAGGGAGTGGAGGGAAAAAAAAAAACAGTATTAAATTGCTGCAGGTTTCTTGATAACTCTGTCTCTGGTCTTGCCTCAGATATGGCCCCAGAGAGGCTATGTATATCTGGTGGATAAGGAAAGGAAAGTACAGTTGTGGACACTTAACATAAATGTAGATGTTAGAGTGTATTCACTGTTGCAGTCATTACATTTGGGTAATCTGCTGGCAGGTTGCCCTCAGTCGGCCTGATTAACAAAGTCTTGGGTCCTGCGTTGGTTGCTCTCTCTTCTTCCATGACGTCAGGTCAGAGGTATAAAACATGCAGCCAACGCCATTACATCAGTTTTTCTTGCCCCAGATGTCAGGTGCCCCCCAAATGGGGAGCAAATAAAAATAAACACAAAAAATATACCTCCAATCCCAAAAGCAAATACACCAAAAGGGCCTTTAAGCATAGTGAAAGTAGAGGTATAGCCAGAGAAAAGTAGGGGTCTGGAAGGAGGGTAACCAGGACTGCAACAGTGAATGCACTCAAATATCTACATTTATGGTAAGTGTACACAATTGTACTTATGTTCTTCATGTTTCACTGTTGCAGTCATTACATTTGGGTAGACTCCCAAAGCTATGGTTGGGTGGAGGGAATTATACAGCATTAGGACCAGCTATAAGGCCCTGCAGGACAGCAGTGGCAAAGCCAGCTCTGGATTGAGAGAAAATTGGTAAATGGTAATGTTTGGTGAACGTATGAACTGAGCTCCAGGTAGCTTCTAGAATGCCCCTGGTAGGAACACCTCTGAGAAAGGCTGTAGAAGTAGATGTAGCCCTGGTGGAATGGGATCTGATACCCTGGGGGATAGTTTTTCCATGATGCACATAGCAGAAACGAATACAACGGCTTATCCATTTGGAATTGCTCTGCTTTGAAATAGCCTTTCCCTCTCTGCCCCTGCAGGAAATGCCACCAGCAGTTCAGATTTAAGTAAAATCTAAGTTGTCTGTGTACATCCAACGAATGCAAAATATGCTCCCCCTTGTTCTGTGGATTGGGAAAGAAATTTGGCAAATGAATGGCCTGATTAAGAGCCACACTGGATACCACCTTAGGCATGAAGGATGGATTGGTCCTGAGAGATGCCCTGTCCGCATGAAAAATGATGAAAGGCTCCACTGCCATAAGAGCCTGTAATTCGGAAATCCTTCTAGCTGAAGTGACTGCTAAAAGGAAAGCTGTTTTCCAGGAGAGAAATTTTAAGCCTGCGGTAGCAGCTGGCTTGAAAGGAGGGAAAGTGAGCTTTTCCAATACAAAACTGAGGTCCCAGGCAGGGGTTGGAGCTCTCCTGGGTGGTAGTTTTTGGCCCCTCTGAGATACTGCTTTAGCAGAGGATGAGAGAAGAGGGGAGGTTCTGTGTTGTAATGCGCTGAATTGGCAGAGGCATGGATTTTTATGGAAGAAAAGGACAGGCCCTTGTGAAGCATCTCAGTTAAGTATTGTAAAATCTGAGGAATGTTGGGCACTGCTATGCTTATCCCCAGAGATTGATTCCAGGCACAGAATCTTTTCCATTTGTCAGCATAAGATTTTCTAGTACTAGGCCTTCTCGCCTCCAAAATGACATCCATCACAGGTTTGCTGAGGCATGCTAAGGGTGAATTTGCAAGATTCAAATTTTGGAGCGAAGTGTGCAGAATTTGGTTGTTCTACTGAGGCAGTAAGTAAGGTGTCTGAGGCAGGTGCCACAGTGGAAGGTGTGACATTGCGCAGGAGTGGGTACCAGTGTTGGTGAAGCCAGTCTGGAACAAAATCATTTTTGGTTTGTCCTGCTTGACTTAGTAGAACTTTGGAGAGCAGAGGCAGAGGGGGAAAGGCATAGACCGATAGGTTTTTCCAGCTGAAGGATAGAGCATCCACTTTCCTGGCTTTTTTGTGACGAGTTCTTGTGCAAAATTTATCCAACTGATAGTTCTGGGGTGAGGCAAAAAGATCTAGGTCTGGGAGTCCCCATTTGTATGCCTACATGTTGCAAATCCATGGTTCTAGTTTCCATTTGTGTGGGTCCATGAGATTTCTGCTTAGTTCGTCTGCCAGAGTATTCAGCTTTCCTGGCAGGAACTGAGCTTGTAGTTGTACCTGAAAGGTCAAGGCTGTGTTCCACAACGCCATGGCTAGTCTTCAAAGGGGGTAGGAGTGTGCACCCCCCCCTTATGTACCACATAACCATGGTGTTGTCTATCATTAATTGTCCTGGATGAAGGTAGACCTTGAAGGCTGTCAGTGCATTCTGTACAGCTAGCATTTCTTTTTGATTGACATGAAGGTGCATTTGAATTGGGCTCCATTTGCCCTGAATGCACTTCCCTGTCAGATGTACCCCCCAAGCATAATCTGATGCATCTGTAGTAAGTGTTTGAGCGGCAGGGGGTGGTGTGAATGGCAGTCCCTTGTTTTGGTGGCAGGCCTCTGCCCACCATAGGAACTCTAGTTGCAGGCAAGGAATGATAGGAATCATTGTTTCCAGGCTGTGACAATGCTGACTCCATAGACTTTTTAAGTACCACTGAAGTTTCCTCATATGCAGTCTTGCATATGGAATTAGAAGAATGCAGGAGGCCATGAACCCCAGGGCTTGCAGTATTTGCCTTACAGAGAGCAGGGTTTTTGTGGTCACCTGTTTGAAGTAAGTCACCAAATGAATTTGCTTCTCTGGAGTAAGGAAAGCCATCTGAGCAGTTGTATTCAAGTTTGCACCCAGGAATGTAATTTTTTGAGAGGGTACAAGTTGTGATTTATTTTCGTTTACAGTGTACCCTAGACAAGTTAGAACCATTTTTACAAACGCCAGATGGTTTAGAAGAGCGTCCTTGTTTTCTGCCTGAATTAGACAATCGTCCAGGTATGGATATATTTGAATATTTCTTTGCCTGCAAAATGCAATTACTGGAGCCAGGCACTTTGCAAAGACCCTGGGCACAGTAGATAAGCCAAAGGGCAGTGCAGAGAACTGGTAATACAAGTAGCCTGCTTTGAAACGGAGGTATCTTCTGCAAGATTCCCCAACTGGGATATGCAGGTAAGCCTCTTAAATCTAGAGTTTCCAACCAGGCATCTTTGCCTAGCATAGGAAGTAACTGGTGAAAAGTCAGCATCTTGAATTTTGGTATGTCCAGAAATGTGCTTAGAGTAGATAAGTCCAGAATTGGACACCATGATTTGTCTTTTCTGGGTACCAGGAAAAGTCTTGAATAGAAACCTTGTCCCTTTTCCTCTTCTGGTACTGGTTGAATAGCCCCCAGGCTCTTGAGGGAAAGTACTTGTTTCTAGGCCTCTGCTCATGGATTTGGGGGCAGGTCTGGCCATCCGTTTGTGATTGGCAACGTGTGGAAATGGAATCTGTATCCCTGGGATACTATATTTAAGACCCATTTGTCCTGGGCAATAAGTCGCCAGTTTCTTGCATGAAGAGCCAGCCCCACCCCCCAAAGGGGCAGCTAAAAGGTAAGTGCTTGGTAAGTATAAAGGGAAGTCATTGAGACTGCTTACTATAGGTAGGGGTCTTGTTTCCAGATTTGGAAGAGGAGGCACCCCGTTGTTTTGTTCTGAAAGTCCCTTGTGACTGAAACCTGGAGCCTTTGGAATGTCTGGGTTTGACTTGAGTGGCTCTCGAAGAAACTGGAAAGGACCAGTTCTTAGTAGGCAAAGTGCCTACTAAATCCTGGAGGTTGCACTTGTAAGAAATCTTTCACAGTTTGCATAGATTTAGCTTCATCTTCCATCTTTAAAACTTAGTCAGCCTTATTACCAAAGAGACTGTCCTGTTGTAAAGGAGCATCCAACAATTTTGCTTTAACATGATCAGGCAGATTTTGCTCTGAGCCAAGCATGCCTTCTTAGTACAGACCCAGTTACAGCAGCCCTGCAAGAGGCCTCCAAAGAATCAAAACCACATTGCAAAGTATGTTTTCCAACTTGTTCAGCTGAATGCAAAAAATCCTGTAAATCTTTGTTTTCCAAACAGTCAGAAATTAACAATTTTTTGTTTAAGCAGTCCCATGATATGCTGCTATTTTAACATATGAAATTGACAGTTTAAAGCCCTGACTGACAAGGTTGCAGAAGTGTAAACTTTCTTTCCCCATCTGTCCAGCGCCCTGGAATCTCTATCAGAAGGGGTAGGATTTTTAGCAGTAGATGCCTTAATGCCCTTGGGACCCTGAGAAATGGTTTCAGGGTCTACAACAGGATTTTTGAAAAGGAATTTGTGGGAGTCAAGAACCCTGTAGTATCTGTCTGGCTTACAAGGAGCTGGAGGCAGAGAATCAGGAGCCATACTAGATTCTGAAAAAACATCAATGTCTAGAACAGGAGGTATAGCCAAAGGCCTATGCTGAGGAGGAAGAAAATCCTTAAGTCTCTTTTTAGATTCATAGAAATCCTGACTTTCCCAGTGCAAATGTTCCCTTAAGGTATGTAAAGTTTCCTCAAAAGGAAAATCCTCAGGGGGAGGAAGCAGAAGGAATGGAATCTTCTGCATCAGAATCTTCATAAGTAGGTATAGACAATTCCTGTTCATTAGACGATTCAGAAGAAATAGAATCCTGTTCAGAAGATTCATAATCAATGTCTTGCCTAGGCCTCTTAGAAGGGGGTGGGGGGGTTGGCTATCCCTGATCAGAGTAATTAAATCTTCAGCTATTTTGATCAGTTGTTTTTTTAGGCATAGGGGCCTGCACATGTGGCCCAGGCGTCGGTTTTTTAGGCATAGGTCGAGATTTTGGCCTTAATTTTGAAGATGGCGTCAGTCTAATATACAAATCTGTAGGCCTGAAAACACCCTCAGAAGCCGGTGCCTGCACAGCGGCTCTGGACCCATCCAAGGTAGAAACATCCACGGGTTCCATAATTGAAGCATGCCAGACTCTGAATGGGTCTCAGTAGAGGCATGCGAATCAGAAGTAGCGGGTTTCAGGGGCTGCAAAAGCACCTCATTTGAGTACTGGCAAACTGGCGATTAGCTTAGGAGAAGCGGCAAACTGGCGATTAGCTTAGGAGAAGTGTTGTCGGCAGTTTTGGACCTCAACGGCCTTTTTTCTTTGCAATTTGTAGGTATTCGGGTAGTCTGATTGCTAATCAACGACATTTCTGGATAATTAAAGTGTGAGCCAAAATATTTAGAAGGAAAAATGTACTGACGTTTGATGGTGAGTTGATTAAATAAAGCACAAAACCGACAGCAAGGTACGTTGTGGTCAGGGCCTAGGCAAGGAATACAGTACAAATGAAAATCCAGTGGGTTCCATTTGCCCTGAAAGCACTTCCCTGCCAGGTGAGCCCCCCATGCATAGTCTGATGCGTCTGTTAGAGTTTGGGCGGCAGGGGGTGGTGTGAAAGGTAGTCCATTGTTTTGGTGGCAGGCCTCTGCCCACCAAAGGAACTCTAGGCATAGGCAAGGTATGACAGGAATCATTGCTTCTAGATCCTGAGAATGTTGACACCATAGGCTTTTTAGATACCACTGTAGTTTCCTCATATACAGTGTTGCATATGGAATTAGGAGGCCATGAACCCAAAGGCTTGCAGAATTTGTTTTGCAGATAGCAGGGTTTTTGTGGCCACTTGTTTGAAGTAGGTTGTCAAATTAATTTGTTTCTCTGGCGTGAGGTAAGCCATCTGGGAAGTTGCATTCAAGCTTGCTCCCAGGAATATAATTTGACAGGATACCAGGTGTGATTTCTTTTCGTTTATAGTGTACCCCAGACAAGTTAGAACCCTTAGTACAAAGGCCAGATGATTCAAAAGTACGTCCTGGCTTTCTGCCCGAATTAGACAACCATCCAGGTTTGGGTATATCTGAATATTTCTTTGTCTGCAAAATGCAATAACTGGAGCTAGGCACTTTGTGAATACCCTGGGCACAGTAGACAAGCCAAAGGGCAGTGTAGAGAACTGATGGTGTGTGTAGCCTGCTTTGAAGTGTAGGTATCTTCTGCAAGATTCCCTGATTGGGATGTGCAGGTATGCTTCCTTTAAATCTAGTGTTGCCAACCAGGCATCCTTGCCTAGCACAGGAAGTAATTGTTGAAGAGTCAGCATCTTGAATTTTGGAATCTCCAAAAAGGTGTTTAGAGTAGACAGGTCCAGGATAAGACGCCATGAATGGTCTTTTCTGGGTACCAGGAAAAGTCTTGAGTAGGAACCTTGTCCCTTTTCCTCTTCTGGTACCAGTTGAATAGCCCCCATGCTGGAGAGAAAGTACTTGATTTTGGGCCTCTGCCCACTGATTTGGGGGAAGGTCCGGCCACCCGCTTGGTGTTGGCAACGTGTGGAAGTGAAATCTGTATCCCCGGGACACTATTTAAAACCCATTTGTCCTGGGTAATGAGTTACCAATTCTTTGCATAAAGAGCAATCCCCCCCCCCCCCCCAAAAGGGGCAGTCAGTTGATAAGTGCTTGGAAATTTTAAAAGGAAGTCATTGAGACAGTTTACCATAGGATGGAGTCTTATTACTCCCAGATTTGGAAGTGGAGGCCCCCCACTGCTTAGTTCTGCATGTCCCCTGGGACTGAAACATGGGGTTTTTGCTGTGTCTGGGTTTGGCTTGAGAAGACCTGGAAGGGGCTGGAAAGGACAATACTTAGCGGGCCAGTGCCTACTAAATCTAGGAGGCTGAACTTGTAGAAATCTTTAACAGTTTGCATGGATTTAGCTTCATCTTAAGAACTTCCTCAGCCTTGCTGCCAAACAGGCAGTCCTGATTTAAGGGAGCATCCAACAATTTAGCTTTAACATGATCAAGCAAAGATTGCTCCTTAAGCCAAGCATGCCTTCTGAGCACAGACCCAGTAACAGCAGCCCTGCAAGAGGCCTCTAATGAATCAAAACCACATTGCAAAGTATGTTTTCCAACCTGTTCAGCAGAATGCATGAAAACCTGTAATTATTTTCCACACAGTCAGGAATCAACATAATTTTCTGTTTAAGCAGTCCAATAACATGTTGCTGATACTTTAACATATGAAACTGGGAGTTTAAAGCCCTAATGGCCACGGTTGCAGAAGTGTAAACCTTCTTACCCCATCTATCCAGCGCCAGTCTCTATCAGAAGGAGTAGGATTTTTAGCAGTAGAAGCCTTAATGCCCTTGGGCCCCTGTGAAATAGTCTCTGGATCTGCAATAGGATTTTTAAACAGGAACTTGTGGGACTCTGGGACCTTGTAGTATTAGTCAGGTTTTCTGGGAGCAGGAGGCAAGGAAACAGGGGCCAAACTAGATTCCGAAAAAGCAACAATGTCTAGTACAGGAGGAATAGCTAAATGCCTATGCTGAGGTAGGAGAAGGAAATCCCTAAGCCTCTTTTTGAATCAGAAAAATCTGGCTTTCCCAGTGGAAATGCTCCCTTAGAGTATGTAAGGTTTCCCAAAAAAAAAAAATCCTCAGGAGGGGAAGCAGAGGAAATGGAGTCCTCTGCCTCAGAATCTTCTTAAGTAGATAAGGGCAAATCCAGATTATCAGAAGAATCAGAAAAAAACAGAATCCTGATCAGAAGATTCATAATCAACTTCAGTCCTAGGCCTCATAGAAGGGGGGAAGGGGTTGGCTACCCCTGATTAGAGTTATTAGATCTTCAGCCATTCTTATTTGTTTTTTTGGGCATAGAGGCCTGAGCATGGTGTCTTTTTTTAGGCATGGTTCGAGATTTAGGCCTAAGTAAAGGAGGAGGCTTCGGTTTAATATGCAATTCCGTAGGCCTGAATACACCCTCAGAAGCCGGTGCCTGCACAGCAGCTCCGGACCCATCCAAGGTAGAGACATCCGCGGGTTCCATAGTTGAAGCATCTCGTGGCATACCAGACTCCGAATGGTCACAGTAGAAGCCTGCGAATCAGAAGTAGCAGGTATCAGGGGTTGCAAAAGTGCCTCACAGAGTACCGGCGAACAGGCAACTGGCTTAGAAGCGTCACCGGCAGTTTTGGACCTCTGCGGCCTGTCTTTATCTTTGCATTTTTTCAGAATCCTGGTAGTCTGATGGCTAACCGACGACATTTCTGGATAATTAAACAGAGAACCGAAATATTTAGAGGCGAAAATATACTGACAACGGATAGTGCGCTGATTAAATAAGGCATAAAACAGACAGCAAGGTACGTCAGGGTGAGGGCCTAAGCAAGGAATACAGTATGAATTAAAATCTTTGAGGTATTTGTTTTCCACAAGTAATGTAATCATTAACTTTTACTGACATCGGTAAGGAGCAAGAAAAAGTTTCCCCAATGGGGTACTTAGCTTTAGTTGAAGACTTTGGTTCTGACACTCGAAAATTTAAATTTCAGGAGTTGGCTGATAGGCACTTCCGAACTGCTTCTTTGGGTGCCGCATGGCAAGAAAGACTGATGTAATGGCGTCCACTGCGTGTTTTATACCCCTGACGACCTGATGTCATAGAAGAAGGAACAGACGCAGGACTCAAGATTTTGTTAATCAGGCCGACTGAGGGCTACCTGCAAGCTGATAACCCAAATGTAATGACTGCAACAGTGAAACACGAAGAACATCTGGGGGCAACTGATAAGCTTGAGGGGACCCAAAAACGGGGGGGGGGGGGGGGGGGGGGGACGACGACGACTAATCACGCCTTTGTTCTGCAACTTTGGGGCAATACCTGCAAAACATACAAAACTCAAAGTACTTCACACTGTCATACTGTATGTGTGTGTGTGTATATATATATATATATATATATATATATATATATATATATATATATATATATATATATATATATGTGTGTGTGTGTATATATATATATATATATATGTGTGTGTATGTATATAGATATATATATATATATATATATATATATATATATATATATATATAAAGCAGAAATACCCTAAACAAAGATTCTGCTTCAATGCAAAACAGGCAATCCTGCCAATTTTTGGAAAAGCTAAACAACCTCATTCGTACAGCAGAAACATACTAAACCCCTAAATTTTCCAAGTAACCAAGAAATAGCAAACAAACTTGCCCATTTCAAATCAGTTATTGAAAAACTCTCCCAATCATCTTTCTCTAAAAGCAATATTTCCCCTGAATACACTGACAATATGAACTCCAATTTTTTGTCTCACACCTGAACAGTCGAAACCAGCAGAAAACTTCTAAATAAGTAAAATAAAGGAACATGACTACTCTCACTGGTCACTTATGGGTCCTGATGGAGAGATGAAAAGTCAGCAAGCAAAGGAGGAGAGTAGTGCTGAAACTGAATTCATTATGTCTTTGTAAGTAACTTCGGAAGGTGAAACCAGTTTTTCACAAAATCTCACCAAGGTGAAACTGATATATATAGACTATTTATACAGCATATACCATGGACAGAAGTAATGCAAAAATAAAAAAAGACAGCTGGGTGCACAAGACCCAGGATAAAAAAGCAACCAATCCTGGTAGGCGCACTTGTGTCAGGACGGGAAAAAAATGACAGTGTAGAATCCTCAAAATACGGAACAATTCCTACAACGGGGCCAGGCTCAGAGGAAGGATCCCCCCCCCCCCCCAATTGTAGAAGGAAGTAGCAGTCCACAAAAAAATAGCCAAAGCAAAGCCATAAAGATGACAGGGTGGAGTACTGAGGATAAGAAAGAAATGATGTACTGTTAATTATGTAAAAAGTCCAGAAAGTACAGTTGTGTACACTTACCATAAATGTAGATGTTAGAGTGTATTCACTGTTGCAGTCATTACATTTGGGTAATTGCTGGCAGGTTGCCCTCAGTCGGCCTGAATTCCAAAGTCTTGGGTCCTGCGTCGGTTTCTGCCTCCTCTTCCATGACATCAGGGGTATAAAAACAAGCAGCCAACACCATTTTCTTTAGTTTTTCTTGCCCCAGATGTCAGGTGCCCCCAAATATAAACTATATACACATGCATCAATACAAACTTAACCTTCATCTACAAGCAAATACACCACATAGGTTGTAGAAGATGGAGAAGGAAAGAAACAACAGAATGAAAGGGGGATGGCGGGTAACCTGGACTGCAACAGTGAATACACTCAAACATCTACATTTATGGTAACTGTACACAACTGTACTATGTTCTTCGTGTTTCACTGTTGCAGTCATTACATTTGGGTAGAATCCCAAAGCTATGGATGGGAAGCTGGAGCTAAACAGCATTAGGGGCGGCTATAAGGCCTTCAGAACTGCAGTGGCAAACCTGCCCTAGACTTAAGAGGCAAATGATAATGCTTTGTAAAGGTGTGAACAGAACTCCAAGTAGCAGCCTCTAGAATGTCTTTGGTTGGTACCTCTCTGAGAAAGGCTGCTGATGTAGCTGCAGCTCTGGTGGAATGAGACCTAATGCCCTTGGGCACAGGTTTGCCACGGTGCAAGTAGCAGAAATGAATGCAGTGGCTTATCCACTTTGAAATAGTCTGCTTTGAAATAGCCTTTCCTTCTGATCCTGCAGCATGTCACTAGTAATTGTTCAGTTTTTCTTAGACCTTTAGTCCTGCTCAAGTAGAATCTTAGCTGTCTGTGTATGTCCAAGGAATACAGAATTCTCTACCCCTTGTTCTGCGGATTTGGATAAAAGGTTGGCAGATGAATAGTTTGGTCAAGAGCCACACTAAAAAACACCTTAGGCATAAATGAAGGATTGGTCCTTAAGAGACACCCTGTCTGGGTAAAATATGATAAAAGGCTCCACAGCCATGAGGGCCTGTAGCTCTGAGACTCTTCTTGCTGAAGTAATTGCTAGGAGCAGAGCTGTTTTTCCATAAGAACTTTATATCTGCAGTAGTAGCTGGTTCAAATGGAGGCAGGGGAGCATTTCCAACACATAATTGAGGTACCATGCAGGTATTCGTGATCTTCTGGGAGGCCTTAAATTCTTGGCTCCTCTAAGACACTGCTTTAGTAAAAGATGAGAAAAGATTGGTGGCTCTGTATTGTAATGCGCCGAAATGGCAGAGGCAAGGATTTTTATTGATGGGAAAGATAGGCCTTTGTCAAGCATCTCAGTCAAGTATTGCAAAATCTGAGGAATATTTGGTTCTGCTGTATCAGTTCCTTGTGCTTGATTCCAAGCACAAAATCTCTTCCATTTATCAGCATAAGATTTTGTAGTACTAGGCCTTCTGGCTTCTAAAATGACATCCATCACAGCTTTAGTAAGAGGTGTTGTTTGCATAACTACATGATCAGCCATGCTGCCAGGTTCAGTGTTTGGAGCTGATTGCGCATAGGATCTGATTGTTTTGCTGGGACAGTAATTGAGGTCTTTGAGGTAGGGTCCAAATTGGGTATTAAAACAAGTTCCTTAGGACTGGGTACCAGTATTGGCAGGGCCAGTCCGGGGCAATTAGTATCATCTTTGTTTTCTCTCGTCTTGGGAAGAAGAGGCGGAGGAGGAAAGGTGTAAACTGAAAGGTTTTTCCAAGTGAAGGATAGGGCGTCCACTTTCCATGCTCGTCTGTGACAAGTCCTTGTGCAGAATCTTTTCAACTGATAATTTTGAGGACAGGCAAATAGATCTATGTCCGGGCACCCCCATTTCTTTATCATGCTGAAGACTTGTGAATCTAGTTTCCACTAGTGAGGGTCCATAAGGTTTATGCTTAAATCGTCTGCCAGAGTATTTTGTTTTCCTGGCAGGGACTGAGCTTGAAGACGTACTTGGTATGTCAAAGCTGCGTCCCACAGTGCCATGTCTAGTCTGCAAAGGGGTATGAGTGCATGCCCCCCTGCTTGTTTATATACCACATAACCGTGGTGTTGTCTGTCTTTATCAGTAGCTGCCCTGGATGAAGTGTCCTTAAAGGCTGTCAGGGCATTCTGAACAGCTAACATCTCTTTTTGGTTGATATGCAGATGCATTTGTTTTGGGGTCCATATGTCCTGAATGCATCTTCCCGCCAGGTGGGCCCCCCATGCATAATCTGATGAGAATTTTGTTTGGCTGGCAGGGGGTAGGAGTGAAGGCCCGTCCCATGTTTTGGTGACATACCTTTACCCACCACAGAAACTCCTGCTGTAGGCAGGGAATGAGAGGAAGCATTGTTTCCAGACTGTGACAATGTTGACTCCATAAACCTTTTAGGTGCCATTGAAGTTTCTTCACATGCAGTCTTGCATATGGAATCAGTAGGATGCAGGATGCCATGAACCCCCAAAGCCTGCAGAATTTGTCTTGCAGATAACTGGGTTTTGTTGCCATCAGTTTGAAGTAAGTAGTCAGTTGCCTTTGTCTGGTGTGAGGAAAGCCATCTGGGCAGTTGTATTCAAGCTTGCACCCAGGAATGTTATCTTTTGAGAGGGTACCAGTTGTGATTTATTTTCGCATACTGTGTACCCTGGGGGCATGTAAGAAGCCTTTTCACAAATGCCAGGTTCTGAAGAATGTCTATGTTCTCTGCTTGAATGAGACAGTCGTCCAAGTAAGGATATATTTCTGTACTTCTTTGTCTGCAAAAAGCAATTACTGGTGCCTGGCACTTTGTAAAGACCCTGGGCGCAGTAGATAAGCCAAAGGGCAGTGCAGAGAATTGGTAATGCATTAAGCCAGCCTTGAAACTGAGGTATCTTCTGCACGATTCCCTTATTGGGGCATGCAGGTATGCCTCTTTTAGGTCTGTCACCAGCCAAGCATTCTTGCCCAGCATGGGCAGAAGCTGCTGCAAAGTCAGCATTTTGAATTTTGGAATGTCCAGGAATGTGTTCAAAATTGATAAATCCAGTATTGGTCACCAGGCCTTGTCCTTTCTGGGTACCAAGAACAGTCAAGTAAAAACCTTGTCCTTTTTCCTGATCTGGTACTGCCTGAATGGCCCCCATATCCATGAGGCACGTAACCTGTTTCTGTGCCTCTGCCTATTGATTTTTTGGCAGATCCAGCCAACCGTTTGCCATTGGCAAAGTATGGAAATGGAATCCGTATCCCTGTGATACTATGTTCAGCACCCACCTGTCCTGGGTTAACTGCCAATTTTGAGCAAAAAGTGCTAATTTTCCCCCTAATGGTGCTGCCAAAAGGTAAGTGCTTTGTGTAGGCAGAGGGAAGTCATTGGGATTGCTTTCTGTAGGTTTGCACTATCTCCTCCAGATTTGTAGCTAGAAGCACCCCATTGCTTTGATCTGTAAGAATCTTGTGCCTGGTATCTAGAACCTTTAGGCCATCTGGATTTGCCCCTTTGAGCTCTGTCGGACACAGGAAAGGATCATTTTTTTGTAGGCCAGTGTCTACTGAATCTTGGTGGCTGCACTTGTAAGAAGTCTTTTACAGTTTGCATAGACCTAGCTTTGTCTTCCATTTTCTTTAAAACCTCTTCTGCCTTAATACCAGAGTATCATGCTGTAAAGGTCATCCAGTAATTTAGCTTTAACATGATCAAGCAAACTTTGCTCTTTTAGCCAGGCATGCCTCCTAATCACAGATCCAGTAACTGTGGCCCTGCAGGAGGCCTCTAAGGAATCAAAACCACATTGCAAAGTATGCTTTCCAACTTGTTCAGCTGCATGCAATAATTCCTGCAATTCTTTATTTTCTGCACATTCAGAAATCAACATCATTTTCTATTTCAGCAATCCCATAACAGGTTGTTGATACTTGAGGATATGAAACTGGCAGTTTAAGGCCCTAATTGCCATGGTCGCAGATGTATAAACCTTCTTTCCCCCATGTATCCAGTGCCCTTGAATCTCTGTTACAGGGGGTAGGATTCTTTTGCTGTTGAGGCCTTAACACACTTTGGACCCTGTGAAATAGTTTCAGGGTCAGCAGCAGGGTTTCTAAATAAAAATTTGTGAGTCAGGGGCCCTGTAATCAGTCAGGCTTGCTGGGAGCCGGAGGTAAGGAGTCAGGAGTCAAGCTTGACTCCGAAATCACATCATCCACAATGTCTAAAACAAGGGGTATGGCTAAAGGCCTGTGCTGGAGGGAGAAGGAAATCCCTGAGCCTCTTTTCTGATTGAGAAATCCCGACTCTCCCAGTGAAAATGCTCCCTCAAAGTATGCAAGGTTTCTCCAAATGAATAATCCTCAGGAGGTGATGCAGATGGGATAGAGTCCTCTGCATCAGAATCCTCTTAGGGAGGTATAGATAAATTCATGATCAGAAGAAATAGAAACCTAATCTGAAGATTCATAATCAGTGTCTTGCCTAGGCCTCTTATCAGGAGGGTGTTGGGAAACCCTGATCAAGGTAATAAGGTCTTCAGCCATTTTGATAATTTGTTTTTTAGGCATAGCGGCTTGTGCACGTGGCTCATGCGTCGGTTTCGTAGCTTTAGAAGTTGTTTTGCAGCTGTTGTCGGTTTTATATAAAAATGTTGAGGCCTGAATGCACCCTCAGAAGCCGGTGCCTGCTCAGCGGCTCCAGACCCATCCAAGGGAGAGACATCTGTGGGTACAACACTTTGAGTATCTCACGGCATGCTGGACTCCACATGAGTCTTGGTAGGGACTTGAAAGTAGCAGGCATCAGGGGCTGCGAAAGTGCCTCACTGAGTACCAGCGAACTGGCAACTGGCTTAGAAGCTTCATCAGTTTTGGACCTCGACTGTCTGTCCTTTTCTTTGCGATTTTTGTGTACTCCGGCAGTCAGATTGCTATCCGACATTTCAGGGTAGTTAAATCAGTTTCCAAAATATTTTGAGGCAAAAATATAGAGACTCTTAATAGTGCATTGGTTAAAATCTAGCACAAAACCGACAGCCAGACACGTTGTGATCAGGGCCTAGGCAAGGAATACAGTATAAATGGAAATCCTTATGAGGAATTTGCTTCCCACAAATAATACAATTAACTTTTTCTGACATCGGTATGGAGCAAGAAAAGTTTCCCCAACGGGGTACTTAGCTTTAGTGAAGACTTTGGTTCTGAAACTCGAACTTGAAAATTTCAGGAGTCGGTCGACCAGCATTTGCGAACTGCTTCTGCTTCGGGCACCGCGCAGCATGAAAGATTAAAGAAAATGGTGTTGGCTGCTTGTTTTATACCCCTGATGACCTGACGTCATGGAAGAGGAGACGGCAATCGACACAGGACCAAAGACTTTGGAATTCAGGCTGACTGAGGGCAACCTGCCAGCAGATTAGCCAAATGCAATGACTGCAACAGTAAAACACGAAGAACATTTTCCAGACACAAGCTATGCAAAACTATGGAGAGAAATTAGAAAGAAAAATACTTCCGCAGGAAAAACTGTCAGAAGCTTCAAATAAAAATTTGCATTCATTAATGCAATAGATTTTTGAAAAACAGTATATAGATCAAGAAATTTTTATCTGTTTGGAAAAAGTAGTATCTGAGGAAGTGAGAAAATATAAACAAAACCTAGAGATTTGAAAAATATAAAAAAATATGGACATTGGAAAGATTTGATATGGTGCAATATTTACATGCAAAGGAGAAAGCCAAGTTAACTAATATAGAGAAGGCAGTCTCAAAGATATTCGAAGAGAAATACAGGCAAAGGCATCCAGATATGGAAAATTTCACAATAAAGAGATTAATAGCACAAAGACGTAATGTAGAAAAGACAATTATAGTAAAACAGACATTAAAGAAATAGAAGTTGAAGTTATGGAGTTCCTGTGAAGGGAAGGATTTAATGTAGAGGGTCTAAAACAGATTATATCATAGCATGATGGAGCGAGTCCCCAGAACAAGGAAAAGCAAGAGGATCAGGAGACATGAAGAAATCCGGACAGGGGAAAGGAAAAGATTTAATATGGTGCAATATTTATGCAAAGGAAAAAGCAAAACTTATACAAAAAGAGCAGCACCAAAGATATTTGAAGAAAAATATAGGGAAAGGAATCCGGATATGTAAAACTTTACAATACAAAAAATAAGACTAAGAGGAAAAGTAGAAAAAGAGATTAGTAATGGAGAAGTCAAAGAAATAGAAACTGAGGTTATGGAATGGCTACAAAGAGAAGGATTCAGTGTAGTAAATCGAAAACAGAAAGCACCACAACAGGACCGAGCAATGGATATCTAAATTAAGGGGAAACCAGTGAAACAGGAAGCAATTGGTCAGGTGCCATATCAAGATATTTTGGAGCCTTCCACAGGAAACCAGTATAAACATTCCTTTGAAGCTGGACAGCAAGGAAAAGAACAGGAAACTCTGATGCAGTCAATGTTGAGGAGTGATGGGCGAGTGAGTTCCCATATGACAGAACAGATGACAGGATGAAATTGGAGAATGTGCCACAGGAAGATGCTACAGAACTTTCTATAGAATGCCCACAGGAAACAGGAAAAGAAGGGATGTGCCCTCAGTATGGAAGAAAATGAGTTGAGAAGAGTTGCTTGATTTAATAGACAAAGACAGATATATCAAGATCAATGGCAGAAATAGACTGCACAAGGTTAATAAAACCCCAAAAGTCAGAAGCTTGATAAAACAAATGAGCACAGTAATTAGGACTGTCCATAGAGATCCACGCGATGTAACAGAAGTAAACAGAACATATTACTGTGCTGCTAAATTAATAACTGATAAAAGTTCTACCACAGGAACACAAGGGTAATGAGGGAAAAGAGGGGGCGAAAGTGAATACCACCATGGAAATATCGAATATTGAAAACTATAAAGCAGCGAAGACAAGAAGTGTCACTGTTAGAAGATTACAGAGGGAACAGATCAACAAAAATACTAAAAGATAAATGTGATAAAAGCAATGCAGAGTATTAGAACAGACCAGGATCTACTATGCACTATTGGAGATAAACTAAAAATTTCAAAACAGGCGGAAAGACTTGAAAGATACGAAGATAAATATAAGGGTAAAGCACAAAATAAGCAATTTATTGATGACCCAAAAAAGTTTTACAGAGAACTGGGAAATAAGTTAAAATGAATTGAAAGACCACCAAAAAAAAGAGGAAGTAGATACATTTTGGGGAAGTATCTGTGTAGATACTGTGGAACATAAAGATGCTAAATAGGTAAATAAAAGTAAAATAAGTTTAAAGGTACAGGATATGAAATGGGATGAAGTAACAGCCAGAGAGATTGAAACAAAGTTGAGAAAAGCCTCTAAATGAAAACCCCAGGCCCAGATGCAGTACCTAACTTTTGGCTTAAAGTATTAACTTCTTTGCACAAGGATTTAACCATGAGTAAGAACTATTTACATGCGCTCCCCAAACACACACCGCACTGATTAACAGGAAAAACAATGCTCTTGAGAGTGAACCTGCAAGCTACCCTAAAAATTACAGACCAATAACTTGTCTTCCAACAAAGTATAAACTATACATGGTAACTGACGCCAGCAGTTTACAGCAATTTAGGAGAAAACTCAATTATGGCATTAGAACAAAAGGGCAATAAAAGAAAGTTATATGGAACAAGGATCATTTGTTGCTAAACAAAGTTATAATAGAGAACTGTAAGTTCTAAGTATGGCATGGACGGACTACAAAAAAGCATTTGATAGTATTCCACATTCACAGATGAGTGCTTAAAAATGTACAAGATACACCCTACACTGATTGACTACATTACAGTCACCATGAAACAGTGGCAGACCACTTTGCAATTAAGCCATGATAAAGGACAGATTATTATCCCAGGGATAAAAACTCAAGGGGGGGATATTCACTGTTGCTATTCCGTCTTGCCATTATCCATTAAGCTGTTTACTTAACAGCTTAAGCCATGGCTACAATTTGCTCCGAAAAAACAACAAAGTCTGATGACTCATCTTCTCTGTCGATGATTTAAAACTGTACAGCTCATCAGATGAGGAACTGAAAGCCCAACTGCAGGTTGGCAAAACTTTCAGATGATATTGGAATGTCATTTGGTCTTGATAAATGTGCAAAAGCAACCTTTAAAAAAAGGAAAACTGCAGCACCAGGAAAACATCAGTTTGGGACAAGAACGTGATAAAAAAAAAAACTTGAGCAAGAGGGAGTGTAGAAATACTTTGGAGATGAAGGATCAGCAATAAAACATGAACAAATGTAAATAAAACTCAGCAAGGAGTACTTTAGAAGACAAATTCTGAAAACAGCACTGACATCTAGGAACAAGATCCAAGCTATAAAATTGATTTGCTCTTCCTGTCCTAACATAGTTTTGGAGTGACTGACTGGCCCCAAAAAGCGCTCGATAAATTGGATATTAAAAGAAGGCTACTTCATGCTTACCAAATGATTTATAAAAAAATCAGTGTACACCAAGATATATATTCCCCATTCTGAAGGTGGTGATGGGCCTCCTTGAAATTGATTACATGTATAGATCTGCAATTGTGAGACTCCACACATCTACTGACCTCACAAGATCCAAATGCAGTGAAAGTTTTGAAATATGAGGAGAATAAATCTAAGATGACATCTCTGCTTAATTTAGCAGAAGCATATTGACGTCAAGCAGGAATGGAAATCGAATCAGAAATAGATAAAAAAACAGGCAGCAACTGAATGTGCTAAAAAACAAAAGAAAGAATATAAGGTAAAGGACAAGATGAGAAGGCAAGAAATGTGGAAAAAACATAGTTGCAAGTATAAAAAACTTCTGGAAGAGCCTCACATTGATCAAGAACGAATGCAGGAATGGTTAAGGAGAGGTGAATTCACATCAAGAAATGAAAGGTTAATAGTGGGCTACGTACACGCTGGTTTACAAAGTCCATTGAACATGTGGGAGAAACAGACATGTATAGGTTTTGTAAAACCTAAGTGAAAACAGTCGCACCTTGTTGCTGGTTGCCACGCACTAATGACAGAGGGACTGTATACAGAAAGGCATAATAATGTGGTGAGACTGTTACACTGGAGATGTACATTATGGTATCGAAGTGGCTGAAAAACACTGGAAATATGAGCCACAAAGAATCATAGAAACTGATGTTTATATCACTTGGGATCACCCAATACCAACAGTTCAAAAGATAGATGCTAGAAAACCGGATATAGTGGTCCAAGAAAAGACAAAAGTAGCATTGATAATTGAAATCGCCACATCTAGTTACTACAGTGTCTTGCGTACAGAGACACAAAGTCATAAAAAACTTTAATCTGCAGGCAGAAATGAGAGCCATATGGAAGAAAGATACCTAGACCGTTCTAATAGTAGTAGGAGTAACTGGTCTTGTAAAAACAAATTACAGTTGTATTTACATATATTACCAATTAATGTAACATCACACGAATTGCAGGAGTCATTACTGGGCACACTGTGGGTGCTGCAAAGAGCACTTTTAGCTGACAGTGAAAAAATACTAATTTCATGAACTTTAATCTTACTTTAACTTAGCAATGGGGTCCATTCCCGTCATGTTATTAGAAACCCAAAAGACTTGGAGAAATTAAAAACTGCAGTCACTTACTACCTGCAATTTTTTTTTTAACAAGAGCTGCTCACAGCAAAGCCTATCCTTTGACCCTAATAATAAATCAGTCTCCAAGAAGGAACTCTTCAGCCATCTGAAAAAAAATCTAAGTCCAAAACAACTCCAGTTTAGTTTTCAGGGGTGGTAACAGAGTATAAAACTATAAAACAATCTCCAGACTTAGTTTCTTGTTCGGAATTAGTGTCATCTGGCAGACCATGTATCAAATAACTACTAATTGCTAGCATGGCTTTAAACCTGGTCGGTATGACAATGTCCAGGTTTTTGCTTCATATTTTTGGTCAGTTTTTCATAAACTGTAGTCTTCTGGCAAATCAATAGAGAGTGAAGTTAGAAAATAATGAGACATTTGAGTTTCAGACTTCATATCCTTCAGAAAATTCATGCTAATGCAAAACCTGTTACTCTATCAACTTTCTAGGTTTGTAAGAGCAATATTTAAAATGCGTTCATATTTTTGGGCCTTTGTCCCACTTTTCCTTATGGTTTTGACCAGATTCCTTGCTCTAAGAGGTTAAGAGGTACAGGACTCCTGGTTGAAATAAATCATACTGCCCCACTCACTGCCACAAATGCCTCAGTAATGCAGTTTTATCTCTTGATTTCTCTAAAGCCTCTGAATCAATCATAAATTACAATCCACACAAGTGCGGATTCAAACGGAGTTATAAAATTACTTGGGAGACAAAGTACAGTTGTGTACTCTTACCATAAATAGGTTCATAGGTTCATACTAGGCTATCTGCCCTAGGGCATTTATAAGCCTAGCCAGAGTTGTGTGGCTTTCACCAACCCTTAGGTTGAAGAATACTATACCCATTAGTTTGCCGTGCCTCTGTCCAGCAGTGATACAGAGATGATCCCCGGGGTAAACCTACGATCTCCCATCCACTGGTCAAGATTCCTCTTGAACAGAGCCAGCAAGGTGCTCTGTCTCACATGGACCGGGATTCTGTTCCACAGCATAGGGAGTCTCTGGGTGATGAATCTGGCCCTCCAGCACGTCCTATTTATATCCGTGTTGAGGTTTAAGTCTCTTGCTCTTTGTGGCTCTGGTGGATTTGGATTTTTTGAGGTGGAGCATGTCCATTAATTCCGGGTTGGACATGGCCTTGTATGTCAGGCACAGGTCACCTCTGAGCAGATGGTATGCGACTGAATAGAGCTGGAGTTTCTTCAGTCGGGCAGCATATGGCATATTTTTGAGTCCCTTTATCCTTTTGGTGAGGAACTTTTGGGGTAAAATACATTCCGAATGGGGCATTGTACTCCATCATTGGTCTGATAAGTGAAGAGTACAGGGGAACAATGACCTCCCTTGATCTGGATGTGAATCCCTTCATAATCAGGTGGGCAATGTAGAAGGTCCTCCTAACCACTTTGGCAATGTGAGTGTCAAAAGAAAGGTTACTGTCAACTTGGGTCCCCAGGTCCCTGATAACCTCTTCTGTGCTTAATGGATTGCCACCTATGTGGTAACTTGGGGTTACCTTGTTTTTACCAAAGGGTATGACTATACATTTTTTGGCGTTTAGCTTAACGCCATGGCTCTGGCACCAGTTATCCGTTTCTATGAGACCTCTCTGAAGGATATCTGTGTCTGATGGATTTTCAACTATGGCGCCCAGTTTGCAGTCATCTGTAAACTTTGTCAGCCACAATCCTCCTATGTTTGCCTGCACTTCTAAAAAGTAGATGCCGAACAAGAAGGGGCCCAGGACTGAGCCCTTTGGGACACCGCTTGTGACCGACTTGGAATCTGACAAGGCATCAGCAACTCTAACCCTGTGGGTTCTGTCCTTGAGCCAGTTTGCAACCCATCTTGTGACATATGGGTTTACATTTAAGCTGGTGAGCTTTTCTATGATACCCGAGTGGAGTACTGTGTCGAAAGCTTTTGCAAGGTCAAGGTAGGCTGTGTGAACTGCCTTACACTCATCAATGGCCTTGGTGACTGTTTCAAAAAAGTCGACCAAATTCAAGAGGCATAATCTGCCCTTGACAAAGCCGAATTGGGTAGGATCCAATGTCTGTAGGTCCCCTATGTCTTTATTTATGAGTTCCATTATGATCCTCTCCACAGCTTTGCAGACCAGGCTTGTTAAGCTTATGGGGCGGTAATTACCAGGGTCCGTAGAAGCACCGCCTTTGTGGAGTGGGACCACAGTTGCCGTACGCCACTCTTTGGGTACGTATCCTGTGGTAAGGCTAAGAAGCAGCCTTATGTGTGGGTTTAGTTCCTCATTGAGTTCGTGTAGCACACAGCCGGGGACACCATCCGGTCCCATTGATGCTGTGTTTTTAGCTTTAGAGAGAGCAGTTCTCACCTGGGCATTTGAGATGATTGGGAGGCTACACTCTGCTGGGATAGATATTTCTCCTTTTGGGGGGGAGGGAGGGGAGAAATTTTCACTGAACCTGTCTGCCAGTATGTTTGCAATGTCTGTGGGTTCAGTGATTTTTGTATAATGTTGGACTAATTCTGAGCATATCTGGGAGTTTCCACCCAGATTTCTAACATAGCTAAAGAAGGCCTTATGATTGTCTTGAGTCCTTGGCGATTTTTCTCTCAAAGCTGGCCTTGGATGATTTTATGAGTGATTGTAGTTTTTTACTAGTATTGATCAGAGATGTCTTCTTTTTTAGGGATTTTGCTCTATCTTGTAGTAGCTTTCTCCTCTTGTTGTAAAGTTTGTTTATGGCTGGGGTCCACCAGATCGGGCGCTTGCCTTTGGTGGAAAGGGTCTTGATTTTATTTGGGATTGGCTTGATCCATGCAATCCTGGAGGTGCTCGTAGAAAGCATTTGTAAGGGTTTCAGCAGCGTGGGTTGTGGTTTCCAATGGCTCAGGGGCCTTGAAGGATACCACACCAGTCTTAAGAAGTGTGAAGTTGGCTTTTGAGAAGTTCTTCACTGTGGTCTTTTCTGTTGGGGGTGGGGGCGGGATGTGGATCTCCAGTGAGATTAGTTTATGGTCTGATCTCACCAATGAGGGATATACTTCCGGTGTGGAGCATTTTGTCCCCATGTTTGTGATGATCAGGTCTAGTATATTTTCACCTCTTGTGGGAATGGTGACAAGTTGTTCCATAGCATTTGAGTTTATGAACTCCAGGAACCTTTGGGCTAGGGTATTGGGGCTTGAGTAATGTTCCCAGTCTGTGTTTGGGTAGTTGAAGTCACCCAATATGATGGTGTTTGGAGAGACATTTATACTCTCCAGTGTCTTCAGGAAGGCTGTGTGGGGTTCCTGAGTTTGAGAGGGTGGCCTGTAACATGCTACAAACTGTAGAGCAGTTTTGCCTATGGTTAATTGCACCTGAATGGTCTCTGATGCTTCGTGAGTTGCCACCAGCCTGGAGGTGTGGGTATCCTTGATGAATAAGGATACACCCCCTCCTTTTGTGGTACGGTCCAGGTTTTGGGGCCGGATTGCATGATATGAGGTAAAACCTGATAGTGCCGGGGTGCTCTCAGGAGCCTTGAACCAGGTTTCAGTCACAGCACAGACATCAATGTTCTCCATACTGAGGAGGGCTTCGAGGGCGTGCATCTTGAGATTTAGACTTCTGGCATTGAGCAGCATTACCCTTAGTTTTTTTCCATTATTGTTTTCTAGGGTGGTGGGTTTAGAATTTGAGCCTGGTCTAAAAAAGGCACTATGGGGGTGGCAAGAGCCTTTGCCAATATCCGGAAACCCAGGGGTGACAGGTGCAAGCCGTCCCTTGCGAAGCAGCGTGGCTTGTCAAGCATGTCATTCCAGGCAGACAGACATTGGATCCCCTTAGAATGACACCAGAAATTAAGCCAATTATTAAAACTGATCATTTTGTCTCTGTATTGTGGCATCATTCTTGGTGAAGGTAGGATACTGCTCAGGGTCAGGGTCATACCAGCCTGGGCTACATAATCTGAGAGCTCCTTTATGTCTCTTTTCATGTAGTCCAGGGAGGTACGTCTCAGGTCATTCACACCGGCATGGACAATGACTGAGTCATACTTGTACTTGCTGTGGAGTGACCTGAGTGCTTGAGTTATGTGGCGGAGTCTAGCGCCCGACAGGCAGCTTACTGTGACCCTCTCCTTGTTCAGTCTGGTGAGTGGGACGTCAGTGTGTCTGACTATGAAGTCACCTATGACAAGTGTGTCTGGCATTGTGTTTGGCCTTAAGGGCTGTGACTGATTTGCACACTGACTTTGTGATCTATGTGTTGCTTGTGTTATGTCATGAGGTGGCAGTTGTTTGGGTGTCTGCTTTGGAGGCCTCTGCTGTTTTGGTAGATTTTTGATCAGTGCCTCCGAGTATGTCTTTGTGTGTTTATGTGTTTGATTTGTAGTTGTGATAGTTCTATGTGAGACTGGGTTTATGGTGTGTGTGGTTACCTTCTCCTCCTGTCTGGTTTTGCCAGTCCTGAGTTGAGAGAGCTCAGCCTCCAGTTTGGCTATATAGTTGCATCTCTCGCATGCATTTGTGTTTTGTGTGAGGAGGAGAGGGTTGTCTGTGTACATGGGGCAATTGTAACTGCCTCAATATTCCCAGATTCACCAGCTGAGCACGCTAGCAACTGACCCTTTGACATGCTAGAAGAAATGAAAAAGTTTGCTGTGTAACTGAGTCAGAAAGGACCTATAGGGAAGTGGGTACTCAAGGGGGTTTTAAGCTAGTGAAGTACTTTGTATAATATAGAAGTGCTTTACTGGACTAAAAAGTGCTTTAGGAACAAGTGCTGAGCTTTACAGACAGAGAATAGACTGTTTAGATTACAAATAGAGCAGTTCTAAGGGAAAAAATGAAGAGCACACTTTATGGAGCCAGAAATAGTTTAACTTTGTTTAACCGGCGCTGCCCGATGGTGCTCTAGTGGCAACTCCGCGCTAAATGCAGAAAAGGCAATAAGTCAGTAGTACAGGCTAGCACACTTTAGTGGGCAGCCAAACAATTAAACAGCAAACAAACACTTTTCGACTTGAATTAGACTAATTTCGACTAAAAAGTACTTTTAAGTGCAGATAATAAAAAATGCAGTAAATAACTATGAAAACAGTTAAAGCTTGCTCTAGGTAAGCAGTAGAAGGTAAAACAAATATAAAAAAACAGCAGGATACTTCATCAGGAAAGCAGTCGTTTTTTTTCAGTTCTCTGTAGCCAGGAAGACTCAACAGGACCACGTGGAGCTGTGCCTGAGCAATATGGCTTCAAAAAAATGCCAGAGGCAGATTTTAACCAAGGAACTTCAAAAGAGCTAGAAATGGTCCAAAATGACCAATTACTACAGCTTCTTGTGCTGAGGTCACTTCCCTCAAGGACAGGTAGGCTATTCAAGGCTCCCCACTCCCACTGGTGAGCTAAGAAACTTCCTTCTGTCCAAGTAAGGCAATGGACAACACAGGAACTACAACACAGCCCAGGATACAGCAAGGCCTGTAAACTGGTCTAACTAGTTTAGGAGAGGCAGGAAAACAAGGAATTTTTTTTTTTTTTTGTTTTTAAACAGAAACGCACAAAAATGCAGAAAAGGCAATAAGTCAGTAGTACAGGCTAGCACACTTTAGTGGGCAGCCAAACAATTAAACAGCAAACAAACACTTTTCGACTTGAATTAGACTAATTTCGACTAAAATGTACTTTTAAGTGCAGATAATAAAAAATGCAGTAAATAACTATGAAAACAGTTAAAGCTTGCTCTAGGTAAGCAGTAGAAGGTAAAACAAATATAAAAAAACAGCAGGATACTTCATCAGGAAAGCAGTCACTTTTTTTCAGTTCTCTGTAGCCAGGAAGACTCAACAGGACCACGTGGAGCTGTGTCTGAGCAATATGGCTCTGGTTAGCACTGTGAACTCTGTTGTACCATTCCTTCCTCCACAATGGCCATCATATTCAGCAACAGCACATCTGGTAACCCACCAGAAGAAAAAGTAGCAATCTTTACAGGAAAACTGCAAATTCCAGACTGTCATTCTGCACAGCAGGAGGAGAAGCCATCCTAGTGATTAAAAAGTCCCATCTGTGTTTTATTCTGATTGGCTGACAACCTTCTAGTCTACCTGGGTCCTAGATACAAAAACTTATCTGACTGTTGCAGTCATTACATTTGGGTAATCTGCTGGCAGGTTGCCCTCAGTCGACCTGAATTGCAAAGTCTTGGGTCCTGTGTCGGTTGCTCTCTTCTCTTTCATGACGTCAGGGGTATAAAACATGCATCCGGCGCCATTTTCTTTAGTTTTTCCTTGCTCCCGATGTCAGGTGCCCCCAAAAAGGTAGCAAAATTATATATATATATCTATATATACATGCATCAATATAAACTTAACCTTCATCTCCAAGCAAATGCACCACATAGGTTGTAGAGAATAGAGAAGGAGAGATAAATTTCAGAATGACAGGGGGATGTAGGGAGGGTAACCTGGACTGCAACAGTGAATACACCAACATCTACATTTATGGTAAGTGTACACAACTGCACTATATTCTTCGTGTTTCACTGCTGCAGTCATTACATTTGGGTAGAATCCCAAAGCTATGGTTGGGGAGGCTGGAGCTAAACAGCATTAGGTGCGGCTATAAGGCCCTGCAGCACTGCAGTGGCAAAGCCTGCCCTGGATTTAGAGTAGAGAGGCAAATGGTAATGCTCTGTAAAGGTGTGAACAGAACTCCAAGTAGCAGCCTCTAGAATGTCTTTGGTTGGTACTCCTCTGAAAAAGGCTGCTGAAGTAGCTGCAGCTCTGGTGGAATGAGACCTAATGCCCTTGGGCACAGGTTTACCATGGTGTAAGTAGCAGAAATGGATGCAGTGGCTTATCCAGTTTGAAATTGTCGGCTTTGAAATAGCCTTTCCTTCTGATCCTGCAGCATATGACACTAGTAATTGTTAAGTCTTTCTTAGAGCCTTAGTCCTGCTCAGGTAGAATCTTAGCAGTCTGTACACATCCAAGGAATGCAGAATTCTCTCCCCCTTGTTCTGCGGATTTGGATAGAAAGTTGGCAGATGAATTGTTTGGTTAAGGGCTACACTGGACACCACCTTACGCATATAAGTAGGATTTGTCCTCAGACACCCTGTCTGGGTAAAATATGATAAAAGGCTCTACAGCCATGAGGGCCTGTAGCTCAAACTCTTCTTGCTGAAGTAATAGCTAGTAGCAGAGTGGTTTTCCATAAGAACTGTAGATCAGCAGTAGCAGCTGGTTCAAGTGGAGGCAGGGTGAGCTTTTCCAACTCATAATTGAGGTCCCATGCAGGTAATGGTGATCTCCTAGGAGGCCTTACATTTTTTGGCTCCCGTAAGATACTGCTTTAGTAAAGTATGAGAAAAGATTGGTGGCTCTGTATTGTAATGAGCCGAAATGGCAGAGGCGTGGATTTTGATTGATCAGAAAGATAGGCCTTTGTCAAGCATCTCAGTTAAGTATTGCAATACCTGAGGAATACTTGTTTCTGCTGTATCACTTCCTTGTGCTCGATTCCAAGCACAGAATTTCTTCCATTTGTCAGCATAAGATTTTCTAGTACTAGGCCTTCTGGCTTCCAGAATGACATCCATCACAGCTTTACTGAGAGGTGTTATTTGTATGACTACATGATTAGCCATGCTGCCAGGTTCAGAGTCTGTAGTTGATTGTGCAGGATCGGATTGTTTTGCTGGGACAGTAGGTTGTGGTCTGAGTCGAGGTCCAAGCTGGGTATTGAGACAAGTTTCTTAGGATTGGTACCAGTATTGGTGGGGCCAGTCCGGGGCAATTAATATAATCTTTGGCTTCTCTTGTCTGACTTTCAGGAGGACCTTGGGTAGAGGCAGAGGAGGAAAGGCGTAAACAAATAGGTCTTTCCAATTGAAGGATAGGGCGTCCACTTTCTATGCTTGTCTGTGGTAAGTTCTTGTGCAGAATCTTTTCAATTGATAATTTTCAGGAGAAGCAAATAAGTCTATGTCTGGGCTCCCCATTTCTCTGTTATCATGCTGAAGACTCGTGGATTTAGTTTCCACTCGTGAGGATCCATAAGGTTTATGCTTAGTCTGCCAGAGTGTTTTGTTTTCCTGGCAGGGATTGAGCTTGAAGATGTATTTGGTAGGTCAAAAGCTGTGTCCCACAATGCCATGGTAAATCTGCAAAGGGGGTATGAGTGTGTGCCCCCTTGCTTATGTACCACATGACTGTGGTGTTGTCAGTCTTTATCAGTAGTTGTCTTGAATGAAGTAAGTCCTTGAAGGCTGTTAGGGCATTTTGAACAGCTAGCATCTCTTTCTGGTTGATATGTAGATGCATTTGCTTTGGTGCCCATAAGCCCTGAATGCCATGTGGGCCTCCCAGGCATAACCTGATGCGTCTGTTAAGGTTTGGCTGGCAGGGGGTAGAGTGAAGGGCAGTCCCATGTTTTGGTGACATGCCTTTGCCCACCATAGAAACTCTTGCTGCAGGCAGGGAATGAGAGGAGTCATTGTTTCCAAACTGTGTGAATGTTGACTCCATAAACTTTTTAGGTACCATTGAAGTTTCCTCATATGCAGTCTTGCATATGGAAGTAGTAGGATACAGGATGCCATGAAGCCCAGAGCCTGCAGAAGTAGTCTTGCAGGAGACTGGGTCTTTGTTGCCAGTTTGAAGCAAGTAGTCGGTTGCCTTTGCTTGTCTAGCGTGAGGGTAAGCCATCTGGGCAGTTGCATCTAAGCTTGCACCCAGGAATGTTATCTTTTGAGAGGGCACCAGTTGTGATTTCTTTTCGTTTATTGTGTACCCTAGGCATGTTAGAAGCCCTCTCACAAACACCAGGTGTCAAAGAAGCATGTCTTTGTTCTCTGCTTGAATGAGACAGTTGTCCAAGTAAGGATATATTTGCATACTTCGTTGTCTGCAAAACGCAGTTACTGGTGCCTGGCACTTTGTAAAGACCCTGGGCGCAGTAGATAAGCCAAAGGGCAGTGCAGAGAATTGGTAATGCATTAAGCCAGCCTTGAATCTGAGGCATCTTCTGCACGATTGTCTTATTGGGACATGCATGTATGCCTCTTTTAGGTCTAAAGTCACCAGCCAAGCATTCTCGCCCAGCATGGGCAGAAGCTGCTGCAAAGTCAGCATTTTGAATTTTGGAATGTCCAGATGTGTTCAAAATTCGATAAATCCAATATTGGTCACCAGGCCTTGTCCTTTCTGGGCACCAAGAACAGTATTGAGTAAAAACCTTGTCCTTTTTCCAGATCTGGTACTGCCTGAATGGCCCCCATATCCATGAGGGACGTAACCTGTTTCTGTGCCTCTGCCCATTGATTTTTTTGGCAGATTTGGCCAACCACTTGCCATTGGCAGAGTATGAAAATGGAATCTGTATCCTTGTGATAGGATGTTTAGTACCCACTTGTCCTGGGTTATTAACTGCCAATTTTGAGCAAAAAGTGCTAATTTTCCTCCATGGGTGCTGCCAAAAGAAAAGTGCTTTGTGTAGGCAGAGGGAAGTCATTGGGATTGCTTTCTGTAGGTTTGCACTTTATATCCTCCAGATTTGGAGGTGGAAGCGCCCCATTGCTTTGACCCGTATGAATCTTGCGCCTGGTATCTGGAACCCTTAGGGCGCCTGGATTTGCCCCTTTGAGCTCTGTCTGGCACAGGAAAGGACCAATTTTTTTGTAGGCCAGTGTCTACTGAATCTTGGTGGCTGCACTTGTAAGAGGTCTTTAACAGTTTGCCTAGATGTAGCTTTATCTTCCATTTTCTTTAGAACCTCTTCTGCCTTAATACCAAACAGAGAATCATGCTGTAAAGGTGCATCTAGCAATTTAGCTTTAACATGATCAGGTCAATTTTGTTCCTTTAACCAGGCATGCCTCATCACAGATCCAGTAACTGCAGCCCTGCAGGAGGCCTCTAAAGAATCAAAACCACATTGCAAAGTATGCTTTCCAACTTGCTCAGCTGCATGCAATAATTCCTGCAATTCTTTATTTTCTGCACATTCTGCAATCAACATAATTTTCTGTTTCAGCAATCCCATAACATGCTGTTGGTACTTAATCATATGAAATTGACAGTTTAAGGCCCTGATTGCCAAGGCTGCAGATGTATAAACCTTCCCCCCCCCCCATCTACCTAGTGCTCTTGAATCTGTCAGAGGATGTAGGATTTTTTGCTGTTGAGGCCTCAACTCCCTTTGGACCTTGTGAAATAGTTTCAGGATCAGCAGCAGGGTTTCTAAATAAAAATTTATGTGAGCCAGGTACCCTGTAGTATCTGTCTGGCTTAACGGGAGCCGGAGGTAAGCAGTCAGGGGTCAAGCTTGACTCTGAAAACACATTATCCATAATGTCTAAAAACAGGGGGGGTGGCTAAAGGTTTGTGCTGAGGGAGAAGGAAATCTGAGCCTCTTTTTTGATTGAGAAATCTGGACTCACCCAGTGAAAATGCTTCCTCAAAGTATGCAAGGTTTCTCCAAATGAATAATCCTCAGGAGGAGAAGTAGAAGGAAAGTACAGTTGTGTACCTACCATACATGTAGATGTTCGAGAGTATTCACTGCTGCAGTCATTACACTTGGGTTATCCTGCTGGCAGGCTACCCGCAGTCGGCCAGAGTTCCAAAGTCTAGGTCCGGCGTCGGCTGCTGTCGCCTCTTCCCTGACGTCAGTGCACCAGGGGTATAAAAGATGCAACAGACGCCATTTTTTTCAGTTTTTCTTGCCCCAGATGTCAAGTGCCCCCAAATAGGAAGGCTGAAAGAAATTATGTCAAAAAGCATGCATGTACTAAAATAAACATTTCCTTCATCTACAAGCAAATACACCACATAGGTTCTATAAAGTTGAGAAGTACAGAAAAGTCCCAGCAATGAAAAGGGGAATGGTGGGAGGGTAACCTGGACTGCAACAGTGAATACACTCTAACATCTATATTTATGGTAGGTACACAACTGTACTATGTTCATCGTGTTTCACTGTTGCAGTCATTACACTTGGGTTGAATCCCAAAGCTGAGGTTGGGTGGCTGGGCCTAAACAGGATTAGGATAGGCTACCAGGCCCTGCAGAACTGCACTGGCAAAGCCTGCTCTGGATTTAGAATAGAGAGGTAAGTGGTAGTGCTTGGTGAAAGTGTGCACTGAACTCCAGGTTGCAGCTTCTAAAATGTCTTTGGTTGGTACTCCTCTGAGAAAGGCTGCTGAAGTGGCTGCTGCTCTGGTAGAATGTGGCCTAATGCCCTTAGGTACTGATTTACCATGTTGTGCACAGCAGAATTGAATGCAGTGTCCTATCCATTTTGAAATAGTCTGCTTTGAGATGGGCTTTCCTTGTGATCCTGCAGCATAAGCTACAAACAGTTGCTCAGTTTTTCTGAAAGCTTTTGTTTTGTCCAAGTAGAATCGTAGCTGTCTGTATGTCCAAAGCATGCAGAAGTCTCTCCCCTTTATTCTGGGTATTTGGATAGAAAGTTGGCAAAATGAATAAGAGCCACACTGGAAACCACCTTTGGCATAAATGTTGGGTTTGTCCTTAGAGACCCTGTCCTGATGAAAGGTTCCACTGCCATTAATGCCTGTAACTGAGACTCTTCTTGCTGAAGTTATTGCTAGGAGCAGAACAGTTTTCCATGATAAGAATTTTATATCAGCTGTGTTGGCTGGCTCAAAAGGAGGCAGTGTGAGCTTTTCTAAAACAAAATTGAGGTCCCAAGTAGGTATTGGTGCTCTCCTTGGGGGTCTTATGTTTTTTGCCCCTCTGAGGTACTGTCTTAGTAGTGGATGTGAAAAAATAGGAGGTTCCGTATTGTAATGAGCTAAAATGGCAGAGGCATGGATCTTAACAGATAAGGATAGGCCTTTGTCCAGCATCTCAGTTAGGTATTGTAAAATCTGAGGTATATTTGGAACAAGTGGTAAGAGTCTTTGTGCCTGGTTCCAAGCACAGAATCTCTTCCATTTTTCTGCATAAAATATCCTAGTGCTGGGCCTCCTGGCTTTAAAAATGACATCCATAACAGCTTTAGAGAGAGGTGTGGTCTGAGTGGCTATATTATCTGCCATGCAGCCAGATTTATGGTTTTGAGTTGACTGTGCAGAATCTGATTGTTTTGTCGAGTCAGAAGATTAGGAATTTGAGGTAAAGGCCAGGCTGGGCCTTGAGACAAGCTCTTTAGGATTGGGTACCAGTGCTGGCGTGGCCAGTCTGGGGCAATCGGGATCATTTTTGGCTTCTCTTGTCTGACTTTTAGGAACACCTTGGGAAGAAGAGGCAGTGGAGGGAAGGCATAAACTGTCAGGCTTTTCCAGCTGAATGATAGAGCATCCACTTTCCATGCTTGTGAGTGATGAGTTCTTGTGCAGAATTTCTGTAGTTGGCAGTTGCGAGGGGAAGCAAAAATATGTCTGGGCATCCCCATTTCCTTGTTATCATGCTGAAGACCTGTGGATTTAGTTTCCATTCGTGAGGATCCATGAGATTTCTGCTTAGTTCATTTGCCAGTGTATTTTTCGTTCCTGGCAGGAATTGTGCCTGCAGATGTACTTGATAGGTCAGTGCTGTGCTCCACAAAGTCATGGCTTGTCTGCAGAGGAGGTAGGAATGTGTGCCCCCTTGCTTGTTTATGTACCACATAACTGTGGTATTGTCCGTCTTTAGTAATGGTTGTCCTGGATGTAGTAGATCCCTGAAGGCTGTCAGGGCATTCTGTACAGCTAGCATCTCTATTTGATTGATGTGAAGATGCATTTGTTCCTTGGGCCACATGCCCTGAATACATTTTCCTGCCATGTGTGCCCCCCAAGCATAATCCTATGCATCCGTTGTTATTGTCTGCCTGGCTGTGGGTAAGGTGAAAGGCTGTCCCTTGTTGTGGTGACAGGCCCGGGACCACCATCGAAACTCCTGTTGTAGGCAGGGAATTAAGAGTTATTGTTTCCAGGCTGTGGCAACGTTGAGTCCAAACACATTTTAGATACCATTGTAGTTTCCTCATATGCAGTCTTACATATGGAATTAGTAGAATGCAGGATGCCATGAAGCCAAGGGCCTGCAGAATTTTTCTTGCAGGGAGCTGGGTCTTTGTTGCCATCATTTGAAAGTAATGAGTCAGTTTCCTTTGCTTGTCTCGCGTGAGATAAGTCATCTGGGCAGATGTATTTAAGCTTGCACTCAGGAATATTATCTCTTGAGAGGGCACTAGTTTTGATTTCTTTTTGTTTACTGTGTACCCTAGGCAAATTAGTAATCTTTTTTCAAACGCCAGATGTTTTAGTAGAATGTCCTTGCTCTCTGCTTGAATAAGGCAGTTGTCAAAGTAGGGATATATTTGAATTCCTCTGTCTGCAAAATGCAATTACTGGTGCTAGGCATTTTGTGAAGACCCTGGGCGCAGTAGATAAGCCAAAGGGCAATGCAGAGAATTGGCAATGCATTGAGCCAGCTATGAATCTGAGTATCTTCTGCAAGACTGTCTGAATGGGACATGCAGGTATGCCTCTTTCAGGTCCAAAGTAACTAGCCAAGCCTTCTTGCCCAGCATGGGTAGAAGTTGCTGCAGTGTTAATATTTTGAACTTTGGAACATCCAGGAAAGTATTTAGGATTGACAAGTCCAGTATTGGTCTCCAGGCTTGGCCCTTTCTGGGTACCAGGAAAAGTCTTGAGCAAAATCCTTGTCCCTGTTCTTGCTGTGGTACTCTTTGAATAGCTCCCATGTTCATGAGAGCAGCAATTTGCTTTTGTGCCTCTGCCCACTGGTTTTGTGGCAGGTCCGGCATACCTTTTGATTTTGGAAGGGTGTGAAAGTGGAACCTGTAACCCTGAGAAACAATATTCTGTACCCATTTGTCCTGGGTGATTACGTGCCAATTTTGTGAGAAAAGTGCTAGCTTTACCCCTAAGGGTGCTGCCAAAAGGTAAGTGCTTGGCATTTGTAGAGGGAAGTCATTGGGACTGTTTCCTATAAGGTTGTGATTTGTCTTCTCCTTTGGGGGCTGAAGCACCCCATTGTTTAGATCTATAGGAGCCTTGGGGCTGAGATCTGCCTCTGTGGCCTGTCTGACACCGGAAAGGACCAATTTTTTGAAGGCCAGTTTCTGCTAAACCTAGGTGGTTGAACCTGTAAGAAATCCTTTACTGTCTGGCATTGATTTTGCTTTATCCTCCATTTTCTTTAATACCTCTTCTGCCTTAACACCAAAGTATCATGCTGTAGTGGAGCATCCAATAATTTTACTTTAACATGTTCAGATAAACTTTGTTCTTTCAATCAAGCATGCCTTCGAATGACAGAGCCTGTAACTGCGGTTCTACAAGAAGCCTCTAATGAATCAAAACCACAATGCAGAGTATGCTTTCCCACTTGTTCAGCTGCATGTAATAAATCCTGCATTTCCTTATTGTCGGGACTTTGAATGTGTAAGCATTTTCTGTTTTAACAAAGACATGAGGTACTGTTGATATTTAAGCATGTGAAACAGGCAGTTTAAAGCCCTTATAGCTAAAGTAGAAGAAGTGTAAACTTTTTTCACCATCTATCCAGAGCTCTACAATCCCTATCAGAGGGGACAGGGTTTTTTTTTGCAGTGGAAGCCTTAACCCCTTTGGGACCCTGAGAAATTGTTTCTGGGTCAGCAGCAGGGTTTTTATAAAGAAATTTATGAGAATCAGGAACCCTGTAGTACCTGTCTGGCTTGACTGGTGCAGGGGGGTAAAGAAACAGGAGACATACTGGATTCAGAGAAAACAATATCAAGCACAGGGGGAATAGCCAGGGGCCTGTGCTGAGGCAATAAAAGAAAGTCTCTTGAGCCTTTTCTTGGATTCTGAATAATCCTGGCTCTCCCAATGGAAATGCTCCCTCATGGTGTGCAGGGTTTCCCCAAAAGAATAATCCTCAGGCGGAGAGGCTGAAGGTATAGATTCTTCTGCATCAGAGTCCTCATATGGAGGGAGAGAATACCCATGATCTGAAGAGGAATCAGAGGAAATGGAAACCTGGTCAGAGGAGTCATAGTCAGCGTCTTGCCTAGGCCTTTTCTGAGGAGGGGGATGGGAACCCCTGATCAAAGTAATTAAGTCTTCGGCCATTTTAAGCATCTGTTTCTTTGGCATGGATGACTGTCCAGGAGAATGCTATACTTGTTTCCTTATCTTTAATGGTGTTTCTGATTTTGCCTTGGTTGCTGCAGTGGACTTAATAGTAAGCTGTGAAGGTCTGAAAACACTCAGAAGCCGATGCCTGCTCAGCGGCTCTGGACCCATCTGAGGGAAAAGTTTCCGCAGGCCCAATACCTTCAGTTTCCAGAGGCCTAGGCGTCTCCACGTGGGAGTTGGATACGGCCTGTGGCTCTGAGGTAGCGGGTGTCAGGGGCTGCGAAAGCACCTCACTGAGAACCGGCGATTGCCCTAGAAGAGGCTTAGTCGGTTTTGGACCTCGGATGCCTGTCCTTTTCCTTGTCTCAGCGTTTTTTATGAATTCCGGTCGTCAGTTGTTCCGACGGCATTATGTAGTTAAACCTTAGGCCAAAGTAATGTAAAGCAAAATCAGACAGACGCTTAATAGTGCATTTGTTGAATCTAGCACAAAACCGACAGCTAGTAATGTCGTGGTCAGGGCCTAGGCAAGGAATACAGTAAGAGTGAAAGTCCTTATGAGGTATTTGCTTCCCACAAGAAATACAATTGTTAACTTTTACTGACATCGGTACGGAGCAAGAAAAAGTTTCCCCAATGGGGTACTTAGCTTTATTGAAGACTTCGGTTCTGAAACTTGATTTTGAAAATCTCAGGAGTCGGCCAACTGGCACTTGTGAGCTGCTTTTGCTTCGGGCACCGCGCGGCAAGAAAGACAGGAGAAAATGGCATCTGTTGCATCTTTTATACCCCTGGCGCACTGACATCAGGGAAGAGGCGACAGCAACCGATGCCGGACCTAGACTTTGGAACTCTGGCCGACTGCGGGTAGCCTGCCAGCAGGATAACCCAAGTGTAATGACTGCAACAGTGAAACACTATGAACATCAGACTCCTCAGCATCAGAATCCTCATAGGGAGGTATAGTCAAATCCTGATCAGAAGAGGAATCAGAAAAAATAGAAACCTGATCTGAAGATTCATAATCAGTGTCTTGCCTAGACCGCTTATCTGGAGGGGGATGGGAACCCCTGATTAAGGTAATAAGGTCTTCAGCCATTTTGATCATCTGTTTTTTAGGCATATAGGCCTGTGCACGTGGCTCATGCGTCTTTTTTTAGTTTTAGAAGTTGCTTTTGTCTTCGGTTTTGCAGCTGTCAGTTTGATATACAAATGATGAGGTCTGAATACACTCTCAGAAGCTGGTGCCTGCTCATCGGCTCCGCATCCATGTGAGGGAGATACACCCATCGGTCCAATACCTTGTGTATCTTGCGGCATGCCTGACTCCACATGGGTGTTGGTAGAGGCCTGCGACTCGAAGGTAGCGGGTATCAGGGGCTGCAGAAGTGCCTCACTGAGTAGCGGCGAACCGGCGACTGGCTTAGAAGCTTCATCTGTTTTGGATCTCGACTGCCTTTCTCTCTCCTTTTCCTTGCGTTTTTATGTACTCCGGTAGTCTGATTGCTATCAGATCAGATTTCTGGGTAGTTAAATCTGTTTCCAAAATACTTTGATGCAAAAATATACAGACGCTTAATAGTGCATTGGTTAAATCTAGCACAAAACCGACAACCAGGCACGTTGTGATCAGAGCCTAGGCAAGGAATACAGTATAAATGGAAATCCTTATGAGGCATTTGCCTCCCACAAGTAAAACAATTAACCTTTTATGACATCGGTAAAATGCAAGAAAAAAAGTTTCCCCAACGGGGTACTTAGCTTTAGTGAAGACTTCGGTTCTGAAACAAACTCAATTTTTGAGTAGTCTGACCACCGGCACTTGCGAAAATGCTTCTGCTTCGGGCACCGCACGGCAAGAAAGACTAAAGAAAATGGCACCGGACGCATGTTTTATACCCCTGACGACCTGACGACATGGAAGAGAAGACTGCAACCGACGCAGGACCCAAGACTTTAGAATTCAGGCCGACTGAGGGCAACCTGCCAGCAGATTACCCAAATGTAATGACTGCAACAGTGAAACACGAAGAACATCCCAGACAGTAACATGGAAAACTGACCAACTCATTTAACTTCAACACTGGAGTGCCAGAAGGCTCCATTACTGTCCCACTTTTAACCACCTTTACAAATGACATGTACCAACACATGCAAGGCCTTCAACTCCCACAGTATGGATGACAATGCAACTACTACATGCATCAACAAAAATATGCACTTACTACAAATGTCAACAGTCCATAAACACACTTAATTGGCTAAGGGACTGCAATCTCAAATGAGAACAGAACAAAAAATTTCTGACCAGTCACTTAACTCCACTACTGTAACACAATAACACTCTGATGCCCCTCTTATGCTGACACTGACATCAAAAGTTGAACACTACAAATAGCCTTGGTCTCAAACAAATTCGAGCCTACCAATACAGCAATGAAAGGCCTTCAAAACACTTGGGAACCTCTAGCACTTGATAAACATGGACTAACTATTCCTTATGCTCACACACTTCTACAGATGCAGACTGCAATGTTAGAGGGAATCTTAACTCCACTGTGGAAAAGACTGGAATCAATGTATTGCTAAACAGGAACATTCATGTACCAAGCCTACTAACAATTAACAGATTTAAGTAGATGCCTTATGAAAGCAAAAATTCAGTCTCCAAGCAGAAGGTAAAATGGTTACACAATTTAGCAAAAAATGCAAGAAAGAACTCAGCCTACCTAATCTCTCTACTGTGTAATACCTTAAAACTCCTGTAATGGAGGCCCATATTCACCTGGCCCCCTTAAGGGCATACCATTATTTCAGCTACATGGCTTCTGAATGTTCATGACGTTTTACTTGTCAAGTCTTCATGGGTAAATTCTGGCTAATAAGACCAAACCCCTCAAGCTGTACACATGCCATGTTATGGACTTTTGAGACCTCATCAGTACACGCATTACTAGTTAAAAATCAATAACCTGCCTAACCCACATTACCAAACTGTCAATCCCAAGTAAGAATTCTCAAATGTCACAAAGGTTCTAAATTCAGAAAACTATTATGAGAAATGGAAAGAGACCAGCTAGCACTTACCATGCCACAGACTGGAACTCATTCCCCTTTGAGCTCAGGATACTAGACAATTCCACCACTTTCAAACAAGTCTCTCCTTAAAAAAGAGAGAGCCATCACAAATGTGACATTACTTGATAGTTCAGCACAACCATTTTTTTTTTTTTTTTTTTAAAATACAGTTTTTGTCTCGGACTTCCTTAACAGGAAGGGGACACTGTCACCTTACATTATAATCAATATATACCTGTATATGCATATAGCACACGTCTTCCCAGCATCTCTACTACAGAAAGCTAAATACATAACAGAGCTACAAGCTGCGGTGGTGGTGCTGCGGTAGCATTGTCGCCTCACAGTAAGACGTTGTCCTGTTAGATTCTCAGCTAAAGCGTCTTGTGTGGAGACGTGCGTAAATGGGCGTACCTTTGTTGAAGGTTGTGCGTCAGGCCTGGCAAGTCGGTATGTAAAAATCTACTGCCAATCATTAGCGGACTGGAGTTCCGCGGTGGCAACCCCTAACCGGGAAAAGCCGTAAGATACAACATACTACCTTAGCTTTTCCTCGCAACTGTATCCATTTTTACCATTCATTTTTTACCCTCTCATCTTTGTAACCTCACTCTTACCTTGAATTTTACATTGTACTGCACAATTTCAATCGCCATCATACTGCATCACAGAGCACTACAATATTTGTCCGTCTACTATAAACAGTTTTCCACTAATGCACCTCCAACATACAGTTATGAAAATTGCAATGCACAGCAAACTTGTACTGTACTTTTTAATTATGCACTATGTTGAGACTTTTATTACCTGGTTTCCCTTTGCAAATAGGTAAAACAGCAATAACCCAGTAAACAAAAACAAATAAAAATAAATCCATTTTATCACACTTCACTCGCATCCCCACAGTGTACCAAACTTTCAGATACACCACACACAAAACCTGTGCTAACTGCCCAGACAATGCTGCTAAGTGAGACACTTGCTAGTTTGCCAGCACTCTCCTCCAGCCAGACAGATCTGAATTTTGCCTCAACTCAATTCATGGCATTACAATAAATACACCTCAGTTTCTTCACACACAAAAAAGATCACACCCATAAGTAGTAATAAGGTTGTAAATGACATTCTCACAGTTCACATGAAGTATACACAAAGTTGACAATATCCAGTAACTGCTGGATTCAGCAGATGCAAGTTTGGTGTTCAACAAGCCTCCTTTGTAAGACAACTGCCAATACAGTAAGGGATATTAAATAAGTGGCTATGTACTTCGGTCACAGAAAATAAAGTACACATTTTCACAACATGAAAGCAGACACAGGCTATACTGTTTTTAAACCTGTGACCACTGCAATCAAACTATTTCTATACTCAACTAACACTCAAGAGTTGAGATGTCGGTCTATACAGTTATGCATGAAGTCTAAATAAATGAAGTAAATAAATGAAGTTAATTGGGGCTTCTAGCATCGAAACTAAGATTACATTGTGGTGATAAACTGAGTCAGCTTCTAAATCAATTCTTCTTGGCCTTCAATCCCATCATCCAGCCACACACTATGCAGAAGTGGGGAAAGAGGTCTCAAGCTGCACTAATCGCAGTTTTCAAACACCTACAAAGGGAAAGTAAGACACTGAATACAACCATCCTGAATTTGATTAACAATGGTGAAACAGCATGGTTATCATACAGCTTAAATGCCAAACATGCAGAGTTCCTAGAAGAACGTAGTACTATTAGTCATTTCCTTAAGATTCAACATTTTGCTTCTCTTGTACACTATAAATCACCCATCTTACTGCAGCTTCTCTGTTCAGAACAACACGCTCATTTAATGTAATTCCCACGTACTGCACAGTATTTATGCATTTACTTCACAACTGTGAATAAATACTTCACCCATTTTATTAAATTTATGTCTAATTACCCTTGGCTTGCATCACAGATGGAAAGGGTCCCTGAACCAGCCTACCCATCAGTGTAACAGACTGAAAAAAGTCAAGGATTAAAAACAGTGCATTGTATGAAGACCTTGCATATGCCCATAACTAAAGCTGCTTCTGTTTTTAACTTTGTAGCCTGTAACCTGCACAACTCCATTTGATCTTCAGCTGCAACCTCAAGATTTTTTTCTGCACCGTTTTCTGTTAAACGCAAACTGCTCAAAAGATTTAGACAGTTAAACATTACATTAATGCAAAGAGTGAAGAAACACAATCATTAGATTAACTGCAACAGGACCTACTAAATGCAGCTAATCACAACTGCTCTTCTAGCATGAAACACAAACAGCTGCTACCAATCAAAACTAAAGGAATCAGAAAAGGAACTGCACCACAATGGAAGATGCTTAAATATGATACAAGTTTGCCAGCTGTCAATACATAGCTGGATGAAGACCTGACTATGACACAGATCACCTGGTACAGACTACTAACCAAGGTGCTGGAGGAGGTATGCTAGCAATGCTAATTTACCCAATATGAGGAAGGGGTTAGTACATGACCCATGTTTCAGAATGGGAGTAAACACAGAAGGTGGGATACAGGGGTAATATGTAAAGGCACATATGCTAGGAATTGCAGTGCCTCTGCTGGCCAACTGGGAAACAGTTAAAAGGCAGAGAAAATCTGATACCTACCAGGATAATGGCACATGATTTCGCAACTCTAGATTCCCTCTTGGTATCCCTAGATATTAGGAAGTGGGGGTGGTGTGAGGCCTGACGGTCTTAAGTAAAACCAATAAGCAAGAGACTTGAATTCGAAATTTTAAAATCTCCAAATGACATAAAACCAAAAATAAATGCTACTTTCAGAAACTCAAAGCAATCAATATGGCAAAATGTACAAATCAATGTTCCTTGCACTCCAAGGTAAAGGATAGTTTTAACTATTTCAAAAAAAATACTACTTCCTATAGGCCCTGCTCTAGTAAAGGGAAACTAGAGAATGACCCATTAATTATAGCCAGTAATTTAATGAGTTCTTCTCTCAATTACACCATCACATGCACCAAGTTTATCCTTCAATTGCTTTGGCTGGTAAACATCTTACCATAACACCTTCAGCGATGCTGGAGGCATTGAAGAAGGTTAAATCTACATGCATGATGGGAACAGAGGACCTCCTGGGTATCTTTTATACAACACTGTAGATCATCACTTCTACTTCCTTTGGTGAAGCTCTAATATTATCAGCTTCATATGTGGTGCCACGATGTTCCGAAGCCATTACAATACCTATTCATAAAGGTGTTTCAAAAAATAAAATCAATAAGGTTAAGTCTCGCCAGCATCAGTGATAAAAGCTACAAAAGGTCTATTACACAATTATTAAAAACCTCTGGTACTTACCATATATGCATGAATCCATAACAGCTTCATTAACAGATCAAACCTTACCAATCTCAGACTTCTATGAATCTGTTAGTAAAGGCTATGGATGATGCCTTACAAACATGTAGTATTTATTTGGATATGCAGAAGTCATCTGCTAGAATGTCACACTATGGCATAACCGAATTATGCACCAAACTAGGCACAAAAAAGTACAGTTGTGTAAACTTAACATAAATGTAGATGTTAAGAGTGTATTCATTGTTGCAGTCATTACATTTGGGTAATCCTGCTGGCAGGTTGCCCTCAGTCGGCCTGCATTCTAAAGTCTTGGGTCCTGCATCAGCTGTCGCCCGTTCCCTGATGTCAGGTCATCAGGGGTATAACAGAAGCAGCTGACACCATTTTCTTTAGTTTTTCTTGCCCCAGATGTCAGGTGCCCCCTAAAAGGGTAGCCAAAATGTATACGTATATATAAAGTTACATGCAGCAATATAAACTTTACCTTCATCCACAAACAAATACACCACATAGGTTGTATAAATCAGAGAAGGAAAGATAGGTTCCATCAGAAGAAAAGGAGGGATGGCGGGTGGGTAACCTGGACTGCAACAGTGAATACACTAGAACATCTACATTTATGGTAAGTGTACACAACTGTACTATGTTCTTCGTGTTTCACTGTTGCAGTCATTACATTTGTGTAGAATACCAAAGCTACGGCTGGGAGGCTGAAGCTAAACAGCATTAGGTGCGGCTATGAGGCCCTGCAGAACTGCAGTGGCAAAGCCTGCCCTGGACTTAGAGAGGCACATGATAATGCTTTGTAAAGGTGTGGACAGAACTCCAGGTTGCAGCCTCTAGAATGTCTTTGGTTGGTACTCCTCTGAGAGAGGCTGCTGAAGTAGCTGCAGCTCTGGTGGAAAGAGACCTAATGCCCTTGGGCACAGGTTTACCATTGTGTAAGTAGCAGAAACGAATACAGTGGCTTATCCACTTTGAAATAGCCTGCTTTGAAATAGCCTTTCCTTCCGATCCTGCAGCATATGTCTCTAGCAATTGCTCAGTTTTACTTAGAGCTTTAGTCCTGCTCAAGTAGAATCTTAGCTCTCTGTCTCTCCCTCTTGTTCTGTGGATTTGGATAAAAGGACCACCTTAGGCATAAATGTTGGATTAGTCCTCAGACACCCTGTCCGGGTACAACATGATAAAAGGCTCTACAGCCATGAGGGTCTGTAGCTCAGAGACTCTTCTTGCTGAAGTAATTGCTAGTAGCAGAGCTGCTTTCCATAAGAACTTTATATCAGCAGTAGCAGCTGGTTCAAATGGAGGCAGGGTGAGCTTTTCCAATACATAATTGAGGTCCCATGCAGGTATTGGTGATGATCTAGGAGGCCTTAAATGTTTGGCTCCTCTAAGATACTGCTTCAGTAAAGGATGGGAAAAGATTGGTGGCTCTGTATTGTAATGAGCCGAAAATGCAGAGGCATGGATTTTAATTGAGGAAAAAAATAGGCGTTTGTCAAGCATCTCAGTCAAGTATTGTAATATCGGAGGAATATTTGGTTCTGCTGCATCAGTTCCTTGTGCTCGATTCCAAGCAAAGAATCTCTTCCATTTATCAGCATAAGATTTTCTAGTACTAGGCCTCCTGGCTTCCAAAATGACATCCATCACAGCTTTACTGAGAGGTGTTTGTATAACTACATGATCAACCATGCTGCCAGGTTCAGTGTCTGGAGTTGATTGTGCAGGATCTGATTGTTTTGCTGGGACAGTAGTTGAGGTCTTTGAGGTAAGGTCCAAGCTGGGTATTGAGACAAGTTCCTTAGGATTGGGTACCAGTATTGGCGGGGCCAGTCTGGGGCAATTAGTATAATCTTTGGTTTCTCTTGTCCGACTTTTAGGAGGACCTTGGCAGAAGAAGCAGAGGAGGAAAGGTGTAAACTGATAGGTTTTTCCAACTGAAGGATAGGGCGTCCACTTTTCCATGCTTGTCTGTGATAAGTTCTTGTGCAGAATCTTTTCAATTGGTAATTTTGAGGAGAGGCAAATAGATCTAGGTCTGGGCTCCCTCATTTCTTTGTTATCATGCTGAAGACCTGTGGATCTAGTTTCCACTCGTGAGGATCCATAAGGTTTCTGCTTAAATTGTCTGCCACAGTATTTTGTTTTCCTGGCAGGAATTGAGCTTGAAGATGTAACTTGGTAAGTCAAAGCTGCGTCCCACAGTGCCATGGCTAATCTGCAAAGGGGGTATGAGTGCGTGCCTCCCTGCTTGTTTATATACCACACGACCGTGGTGTTGTCCATCTATCAGTAGTTGTCCTGGATAAAGCAAGTCCTTGAAGGCTGTCAGGGCATTTTGAACAGCCAGCATCTCTTTCTGGTTGATATGTAGATGCATTTGTTTTGGGGTCCATATGCCCTGAATGCATCTTTCTGCCATGTGCCCCCCCCCCCCCATGCATAATCCGATGTGTCTGTTAAGGTTTGGCTGGCAGGTGGTAGAGTGAAGGCCTGTCCCATGTTTTGGTGACATGCCTTTGCCTACCATAGAATCTTCTGTTGTAGGCAGAGAATGAGAGGAATAGTTTCCAGACTGTGACAGTGTTGTTTCCATAAACTTTTTAGGTACCACTGAAGTTTCCTCATATGCAGTCTTGCATATGGAATCAGTAGGATGCAAGATGCCATGAAGCCCAAAGCCTGCAGAATTTGTCTTGCAGATAACTGGGGTTTTGTTGCCATCAGTTTGAAGTAGTCAGTTGCCTTTGCTTGTCTGGCATGAGGTAAGCCATCTGGGCAGTTGTAATTCAAGCTTGCACCCAGGAATGTTATCTTTTCAGAGGGTATCAGTTGTGATTTCTTTTCATTTATTGTGTAACCTAGGCATGTTAGAAGCCTTTTCACAAACTCCAGGTGTTGAAGACTGTCCTTGTTTGCTGCTTGAATGAGACAGTCATCCAAGTAAGGATATACTTGTATACTTCTGTCTGCAAAATGCAATCACCGGTACCAGGCACTCTGTAAAGACCCTGGGCGCAGTAGATAAGCCTAAAGGCAGTGCAGAGAACTGGTAATGCATTAAGCCAGCCTTGAATCTGAGGTATCTTCTGCACGATTGCCTTACTGGGACATGCAGGTATGCCTCTAGTAGGTCTAATGTCACCAGCCAAGCATTCTTGCCCAGCATGGGCAGAAGTTGAATTTTGGAATGTCCAGGTATGTGTTCAAAGTCCATAAATCCAGTATTGGCTGCCAGGCCTTGTCCTTTCTGGGTACCAAGAACAGTCTTGAGTAAAAACCTTGGCCTTTTTCCTGTTCTGGTACTGGCTGAATGGCCCCCATTATCCATGAGGGACGTAATCTGTTTCTGTGCCTCTGCCCATTGATTTTTTTGTCAGATCTGGCCAACCGTTTGCCATTGGCAGAGTATGGAAATGGAATCTGTATCCCTGTGATACTATGTTTAGCACCCACTTGTCCTGCCAATTTTGAGCAAAAAGTGCAAATATTCCCCCTAGGGGTGCTGCGAAAAGATAAGTGCTTGGTGAAGGCAGAGGGAAGTCATTGGGACTTTTTTCTGTAGGTTTGTGCTTTATCTCTTCCAGATTTGGAGGTAGAAGTGCCCCATTGCTTTGACCTGTATGAATCTTGTGCCTGGTATCTGGAACCCTTAGGGCGTCTGGATTTGCCCCTTTGAGCTCTGACAGAGGAAAGGGCCAATTTTTTGTAGGCCAGTGTCTACTGAATCTTGGTGGCTGCACTTGTAAGAAGTCTTTTACAGTTTGCATAGACTTAGCTTTGTCTTCCATTTTCTTTAAAACCTCTTCTGCCTTAATACCAAACAGAGTATCATGCTGTAAAGGTGAATCTAGTAATTTAGCTTTAACATTATCAGGCAAATTCTGTTCCTTTAGCCAGGCATGCCTCCTAATCACAAATCCAGTAAATGAGGCCCTGCAGGAGGCCTCTAAGAATCCCATAACATGTTGGTGATATCTGAGTATATGAAACTGGCAGTTTAAGGCCCTAATTGCCAAGGTTGCAGATGTATAAACCTTTTTTCCCCATCTATCCAGTACCCTTGAATCTCTGTCAGAGGTGGTATGATTTTTTGCTGTTGAGGCCTTAACTCCCTTTGGACCCTGTGAAATAGTTTTAGTATCAGCAGCAGGGTTTCTAAATAAAAATTTGTGCGAGTCAGGGACCATGTAATATCTGTCAAGGAGTCAGCGGGTCAAACTTGACTCCGAAAACACATCATCCACAATGTCTAAAACAGGGGGTATGGCTAAAGGTCTGTGCCGAGGGAGTAGAAGGAAATCCCTGAGCCTCTTTTTGATTTAGAAATCTTGACTCTCCGAATGAAAATGCTCCCTCAAAGTATGCAAGGTTTCTCCAAATGAATAATCCTCAGGAGGTGATACAGATGGTATAGACTCCTCTGCATCAGAATCCTCATAGGGAGGTAAAGATAATTCCTGATTAGAAAAGGAATCAGAAGAAATAGAAACCCGATCTGAAGATTCATAATCAGTGTCTTACCTAGGCCTCTCATCTGGAGGGGGATGGGAACCCCTGATGAAGGTAATAAGGTCTTCAGCCATTTTGATCTGTTTTTTAGGCAGAGGCCTGTGCACGTGGCTCATGCGTTGGTTTTTTAGTTTTAGAAGTTGCTTTTGTCTTTGGTTTTGCAGCTGTCATCAGTTTGATATAAAAATGTTGAGGCCTGAATACACCCTCAGAAGCTGGTGCCTGCTCAGCGGCTCCAGACCCATCTGAGGGAGATACATCCGTGGGTCCAACACTGAGTATCTCGCGGCATGCCGGACTCTACATGGGTGTGGGTAGGGGCCTGTGACTCGAAAGTAGTGGGTATCAGGGGCTGCAAAAGCACCTCACTGAGTACTGGCGACTGGCTTAGGAGAAGCTTCATCGGTTTTGGACCTCGACTGTCTGTCCTTTTCTTTGTGTTTTTTTATGTACTCTGGTAGTCAGATTCTTATCGGACGACATTTCTGGGTAGTTAAATCTGTTTCCAAAATACTTTGAGGCAAAAATATACAGACGCTTAATAGTGCATTGGTTAAATCTAGCACAAAACTGACAGCCAGACACGTTGTGATCAGGGCCTAAGCAAAGAATACAGTATAAATGGAAATCCTTATGAGGTATTTGCTTCCCACAAGTAATACAATTATTAACTTTTTCTGACATCGGTATGGAGGAAGAAAAAAAGTTTCCCCAACGGGGTACTTAGCTTTAGTGAAGACTTCGGTTCTGAAACTCAAACTCGAATATTTCAGGAGTCGGCCGACTGGCACTTGTGAAATGCTTCTGCTTCGGGCACTGCACGGCAAAAAAGACCAAAGAAAATGGCATCGGCTGCTTGTTTTATACTCCTGACGTCATGGAAGAGGAGACAGCAACCAACGCAGGACCCAAGACTTTGGAATTCAGGCCGACTGAGGCCAACATGCCAGCGGATTACCCAAATGTAATGACTGCAACAGTGAAACACGAAGAGCATCACTGGCAAATCTATGATCTGATTAAGGTTAGTTTCAGTACAAACTTTGGGTAAAAATGGATTTGTTCGCAGGGACACTGTCAGCATGGACAATCAAATAAGGATGCTTTATGGACAAGGCCTGGAGCGCTGACACTCTATGGGCAGAAGTTATGGCTACTAAAATGATAGTCTTCCATGACAAATATTTCAAATCACATGAGGAAGCTGGTTCGAAAGGTGAGAGAATAATGCATGAAAGCATAAAATTTAATTTCCATGGAGTATAAGGGGATTTCACAGGTTGTCTGGGATGAAAGGTCCCTTTGAGAAAGGCTATGGATAGTTTGTGTGACATTATGTTCAATCCTTCCAAGCCAAGGTGAAAATTACAGATAGCGGCAAGTTGAACCCAAACTGTAGCTGCTGCAGCTCCTTTATTGAAAAGCATAGTCAAGAACACTAATATGTAGGCAATAGGGGCTTGTTAGGAATCAATGTTATTTTGAGAAGCCCATATAGAAAATCTTCTCCATTTGCCAAGATATAGCTTCCTAGTAGAGGACTTAAGATATCAATATATGCTGCATTTCATTTGAGAGGTTATGGAACCAGGCTATGTTGGGAATTGGAGCAGCCAAGCTGTCAAATTCAGGGACTGAAGAGAGGGATGAAGAGACCCTGACGAATGCTTCAGAAGATCTGGAACTCCATAATCCAAGGCTCTTCCAACTGAAGTCGAAGGAAGGGGAACCAAATCTGACGAGGCCAATGAGGGGCTATTAGAATGATGATCCTTGCCAGGGCTTTTGTTTTTTCAGCAATACTTTGGGTATCAAGGGAATTGGTGGGAAAGCACAGAGGAGACCCGGAGGCCAATCATATAGGAGTCCATCCCTTGGAGTTTCTCCCGGAGAGCGATCAGGTGAAAAGCAGCTTCTGCATTTTGTGTTAATGTGGTTGGCAAAAAGGTCGCAGCATGGCTGGCCCCACCTGCAGAAAATTTTCTCCGCTCTTTCTTGAGGGACCATTCACGAGGCAACAAAATTGCCCTGCTCAGTCTGCCTGCTAATCACACGTTGGACTTCCCCCGGGATGTGCATTGCTAACAGAAAGCGCTGGGTGGATGCAGTCCATTGCCATACTCTTATAGGGCCTCGCAACAAAGGGGGTAGGACCTGGTTCCTCCTTGTTTGTTCAAGTACCAGACCACCATATTGTCCGTCTGAATCACAATTGCTCCCAGAGGAAGAGAGTCCTGGTAGTACTGCAACACAAAGTACCCTCTCATCTCCAGGACACTGATATGCAGATGCGTCTCCTGTTCGGTCCATGTGCCTTGGGCTGTTCTTCCCTGAAAATGTCCCCCCCCAATCAGGGAAGCGTCCATGGTCACTGTGGCAGCTGGTGGGGGTAGGACAAAAGGATGACCTATTATTACATGGAGAGGTCAACCACCACTGAAGATCCTTTTTGCATGAGTTTGTGATCATTATGAGGCGAGACATTGGGAGCTCTTGTCAAGACCATTGAATGAATAACAGCCATTGTAGAATTTGCATGTCACCCAATAGTATCGCTAATATTGCAGCTGTCATCATGCCTAACAATTTTAGCACTTCTGATGCTGGAGCCTTGTCTTTGGATAGGATATTGTGGACCTGCTGACTAAGTAGAAAAACTCTTTCTGTTGGAAGTCTCAAAGTGGTGTTGGTATTGTCTAATTCTGCTCCGATAAAAACGATATCTTGCGATGGCGACAAGGCAGATTTTTCTGAATTTATTGTAATGCCCAGATTATTGCAGAGAGCAAGAGTGGTGTCCCTGGCTTGTATTAGCTGATGCCTGGTGATGGCAGTGAGGAGCCAGTCGTCTAGGTACAGAAACACCTGGAATCCAAAATGCCTCAGGTGAGCCGTGACCACTGCCATACATTTGGAGAACACTCTGGGGGCTGTAGTGAGACCAAAGGGGAGGGCCCTGAACTGATAATGACTGGCTCCCAGCTGGAAGCAGAGAAACCTGTGGGAGCACCTGTTCATTTTGATATGATAGTACACGTCCTGAAGGTTGATAGAGCACATCCAATCCTTTTACCTCAGGGAGGGCAGGATGGACTGAAGGGTGACCGCTCCATCAGCTACATACAAAAGGAAAAGCATAGACGAGTTCACTATGGAATTGAGGGAAGCGAGCTGGGAGGTGACCTTAGTTGAAGCTCCTGCAGCTACCGTACCCTGAAGACAATCTCCAAGCTCTTTAAGGAGGTCTCTATGAAGTCTCTTAAAATGAGTGAGAAAGTTCAGTGAACGCATGGCACAAGTCGCTGAACTGTATGTGCACTTCCCGTATCTATCCATGACTCTAGAGTCTCTGTTAGGAGGATGGATAGATGAAGTTTCTGACATCTCCTTTTTGGTGGCTGCCACCACCACCATGGCTCAATTGGCACTCTGTTGGTGGGGAAAGACTTTTCCTGGGGGCAGAAATAAATTTATTGGGCCTCCTAGGGACAGGCTTCATGGTGTCTGGAGACTCCCACTCCCTTCGTGACACCAGCTCCATGAGCTCATCGAAGGGCGGAGACACCCAAGAGGTCGTGGGTTGAGACCTGAAAGCCTTCAGGAGAACAGACTCATCTTCAATACGGTTGGTGGACTTCCAGCCACCCCTCTGCCTAAGGATTTATAATATTTCAGCAAACGAGATATCTTCAGAGAGGGACCGTGGAGATCCTTCTGATTCATCTAAGTCAGTGTCCAACATGAGACTCCTGTGGGGACTAATCATTAATGGAACTGGAGCAGCCAAGCGGTGAGTTTCAGATTGTCCGGGTCGGGATAAGGAATCCCCGAGGGATGGGAAATGAGATCCAAAACCAGATCCAAGATCCATGGAGGAACTGCCAGGTGACACCAAAGGGAGGGGAACCAGACTTGACTAGGCCAGAATGGGGCAATGAGGATTACTGTGCTCCCCAACCTGTGAGATTTCTGAAGAAACTTTGGAATGAGAGGTAACAGAGGACAAGCATGAAGAAGACCAGGAGGCAAAGCATGAACCAGTGAGTCTCTGGGGGCTTCCCCCCTCCAGGGGGGTTCAGAGTGAGGAACTCACTGCATTTCGCATTGGAAGGAGATGCAAAGAGATTGCAGCAAGGCTGACCCCATTGAGGAAGATCTGTTCTGCTACTGAAGGATTCAGAGACCACTCGTAAGGCATCAGAAAAGTCTTGCTGAGCCTTGTCCACCAGAATGCTGGACCTTCCTGGAATGTGCACTGCCACCAGAAAGCAGCCTGTGGAAAGCGCCCATTCCCACACTCTCATGACTTCGTGACAAAGGGTGTAAGATCTGGTTCCGCCCTGTTTGTAGATATACCAGACTACTGATATGTCTGATTGGACAGCAATAGCCCCTTGAGGAAGATGGGCATGAAGAGCCTGCAACACTAGAATAACCGCCCTCATTCTCCAGGATGTTGATATGCAAATTGGCTTTGGAAGGGGACCATATGCCATGGACAGTTCTTCCTGAGTAATGCCCCCCACCCACCCTAGCTGGGAAGCATCCGTGGTCACTGTGGTTCTGGGAAAAGATGGAACAAAGGGACGTCCCTTGACAAGGTCTGGGGGGAGAATCCACCAGAGAAGAGACTCTCTGAAAGCCCAGGAAATCCGAACTGTATGAGACAAGGGTAGATCTAGTAGAGACCACTGAACTGCTAGTGTCCACTGGAGAACTTGCATATGAAGTTGTGCAAAGGGTAGAAGAGTGATTGGGGCTGCCATAAGATACGAGCCTGGAGAATGTGAGAAACGAAGTCTTAAATTGTGTACCATTTCTGGAGTGAGGTAAACCTTCATTTGTATGTCCAACCGTGCTCCTATAAAGTTTAGGGTCTGGATTGGAGATGGTGACGATTTGCTGAGGTTTATAGTAATGCCTAGACTGTTCGCTAATACCAAGAAATAGTCCCTGGCTTGGCAAAGCAGACACGGAGGGGGCAGCAAGGAGCTAATCATCCAGGTAAGGAAAGACCTGAATTCCCTGAAGCCTCAGGTAAGCTGCTACTACTGCCATCACTTTGGTAATCAACTTGGGGGCTGTGCTGAGACCAAAGGGGAGGGCCTTGAATTGATAATGATTGGCCCCCAGCTGGAAGCAGAGAAACCTGCAGGAGCACCTGTTCATTTTGATACGATAGTACACGTCCTGGACGTCAATAGAGCACACCCAATCCTTTTACCTCAGGTAGGGCAGGATGGACTGAAGTGTGACCATCCGGAATTTTTCTTTGGCTACAGATAGGTTCAAAATGGAAAAATCCAGAAAGTACAGTTGTGTACACTTACCATAAATGTAGATGCTAGAGTGTATTCACTGTTGCAGTCATCACATTTGGGTTATCTGCCTGCAGGTAGCCCTCAGCCGGCCTGAATACCAGAGTCTTCGGATTTCTGCTTCGGATGCTGTCGCTTCTTCCATGACGTCAGGTCGTCAGGGGTATAAAACATGCAGCCGACACCATTACATCAGTTTTTCTTGCCCGAGATGTTAGGTGTCCCCACAATAGGAAGCAATTATAAGGTATGGTACACCCCCATCAAAAAGCAAATACACAAGAAAAATAAATATACCAAAGAAGGAAAAGTAGAGCCAAAAGAATTCAGGGGGCTGGAAGGAGGGTAACCAGGACTGCAACAGTGAATATACTAACATCTACATTTACGTTAAGTGTACACAACTGTTCTATGTTCTTCATGTTTCACTGTTGGAGTCATCACATTTGGGTTGATTCCCAAAGCTAAGGAAGGGAGGAGGTAGTTAAAGAGCATTAGGGCCAGCTATTAAGCCCTGCAAGACTGCTGTGGCAAATCCAGCTCTGGATTTAGAAAAGATAGGCATGTGGTAATGCTTGGAGAAGGTATGTTACAGAGCTCCAAGTAGCAGATTCCAGGATGTCCCTGGTAGGGACTCCTCTGAGGAATGCTGTAGAGGCAGATGCAGCCCTGGTAGAATGTGATCTTATCCCCTGTGGGGTAGGGTTTTCCATGGTTGGGAGGGTGGCCTGATGGTTAAGGTGTTTGCCTTACAAACACAAGGTGCAGGGTTTGAGTCTCACAAGGTATAATTGGCTAGGCTTAAAATGGCTCACAAGGGCAGTTAGCTTAGTACTAATCTATGAACCTATGGTGCTTGTAGCAGAAATGAATGTAATGGGCTATCCATTTGGAGATGGTCTGTTTTGAAATGGTCTTCCCCTCTGCCCCTGCAGCAAAGCCAACTAGCAGCTGTTCAGATTTTCTGAGGGGTTTAGTCTTGTCCAAATAGAATCTTAGTTGTCTGTGTACGTCCAGAGTGTGCAGTATTCGTTCCCCTTTGTTTTGTGGATTAAGGAAAAAAGTAGGCAAATGAATGGACTGATTTAGGGCCACACGACACCAATTTGAGCATAAAGGAAGGGTTAGTCCTGAGGGAAACCCTATCCGCATGTAAGATAATTGAAGGGTTCCACTGCCATGAGGGCCTGTAATTCAGACACTCTTCTTGCTGAAGTGATGGCTAGAAGGAAGGCTGTTTTCCAACTAAGGAATTTCAGCTCTGCTGTCGCAGCTGGCTCAAAGGGGGGAAGAACGAGCTTTTCCAATTCAAAGTTAAGGTCCCAGGCTGTAGTGGGAGCTCTCCTGGGGGGGGGTGTCAAATTTTTGGCCCCTCTAAGAAATGGTTTTAACAAGGGGTGAGAGAAGAGGGGTGGGCTTAGTATTATAATGTGCTGAAATGGCAGAGGCATGAATTTTAAATGATGAGAAAGATAGGCCCTTGTGGAGCATTTTGTTAAGAACTCTAGAATATGAAGTAAGCCGAGCACCGTTGTACCCATCCCCTGAGCCTGGCTCCAGAAACAGTATCTTTTCCATATAGGATTTTCTAGTACTAGGCCTCCTTGCCTCCAGAATGACATCAAGCAAGTGCTTACTCAGGGATGCTAGAGGAGTGCTCAAGGAATTAGGCAGGCTGCAAGGTTCAGGGTTTGAAGCGGAGGGTGTAGAATCTGGCTCGCATGCTGGGACAGCAGGGAAGGCCTCTGAGGCAGGTGCCATGTTTGTAACAGTGTCATACTGAGCAAGAGGGTTACCAGTGCTGGCGTGGCCAGTCTGGTGCAACAGTACTGTCCTTGGCTCATCCGGTTTGATCTTTAGTAGAACCTTCGAGTGGAGAGGCAGAGGGGGAAAGGCATAAACAGAGAGGCTTTCCCAGGTAAAAGACATGGCATCCACTTTCCAAGCTTGACTGTGGGGAGTTCTTGTGCAGAATTTGTTCAATTGGTAGCTCTGAGGGGAGGCAAACAGGTCTACACCTCTGGAGTCCCCCCATTTGTTCAAGAGGTTGAATATTTTGGGTTCTAGTTTCCATTTGTGCGGGTCCATGAGCTTTCTGCTTAAGTCTGCCAATTAATTTAGTTTGCCTGGCAGGAATTGTGCTTGTAGGTGTACTTGGTAGCTCAAGGCTGTGTTCCACAGAGCCATGGCTAGTCTGCAGAGAGGGTAAGAGTGGGTTCCCCCTTGCTTGTTTATGTACCACATAATTGTGGTGTTGTCCGTCTTTACCAATAGTTGTCCTGGAACAGTACGTTCTTTGAAGGCAGTCAGAGCATTCTGTACAGCTAACATTTCTTTTTGAATGATAAGCAGGTGCATCTGTCTCGGGTTCCATTTGCCCTGAATGCACTGCCCTGCCATGTCAGCTCCCCAATGCATAGTCTGCTAGGGTTTGGAAGGCAGGGGGCAGAGTGAAAGGGAGACCCTTGTTGTGGTAGCAGGCCTCTGCCGACCAAAAAAAAATCTGTCCTTAGATGAGGAATGATAGGAATCATTGTTTCCAGGTCCTGAGAAGGTTGATACCATAGGCTTTTTAGATACCATTGGAGTTTCCTCATATGCAGTCTTGCATATGGAATTAGCAGAACGTAAGAGGCCATGAACCCCAGAGCTTGCAGTGTTTTCCTTGCCAGATAGCTGTGTTTTTGTGGTCAATAGTTTGAAGTAGGTGGTCAAACTTGCTTCTCTGGAGTGAGGAATGCCATCTGGGAAGTTGTGTTCAAGCTTGCTCCCAGGAATACAATCTGTTGGCAGGGTACTAGGTGAGATTTCCTTTCGCTGATGGTGTACCCCAGTGAGATTAGAAGTTTCTTTACGAATGCCAGGCGTTGTAATAGCAAGTCCTGACTTTCTGCCTTTATCAATCATCCAAGTATGGGTAAATTTGAATATTTCTCTGCCTGCAAAATGCAATGGCTGGAGCTAGACACTTTGTGAACACCCTGGGCACAGTAGATAAGCCAAAGGAAAGTGCAGAGAACTGAAAGTGCATGGAGCCCGCCCTGAAACATAGGTATGGTCTCGGCAGGATCCTCTTATTGGGATGTGCAGGTAAGCTTCCTTTTGCCAGCCAGGCATCCTTGGCTAGCATAGGAAGAAGCTGTTGAAGAGTTAGCATCTTGAATTTTGGAACCACCAGAAAGGTGTTGAGAATAGAGAGGTCCAGGATAGGATGCCAGGAGTGGTCTTTTCTGGATACCAGAAAAAGTCTTGAATAAAAACCTTGTCCCCTGTGTTCTGTTGGGATAGGCTGAATAGCCCTGATATTGAGAAGAGAGAGAACCTGCTGTTGGGCCTCCGCCCATTGATTTGGGGGGAGGTGTGGCCAACCATTTGAGGCTGGTAGTGTGTGGCAGTGGAATCGGTATCCTTGGGGAAACAATGTTCAAAACCCATTTGTCCTGGATAATGAGTTCCCAGTTTTTTTTTGCATGCAGGGCGAGCTTTCCTCCTAAGTGAGCAGGTAGTTGAGCAGGGCTTGGAAAGGTTAAGGTTAGGTCATTGTGCCATTTTTCTGTAGGGGGTGGCTTACTACTGCCTGCTTTGGAAGTGGGAGCCCCCCTCTGCTTAGATCTGTGCGTAGCCTGAGACTAGTTTTGATGGTCTGCTGTTCCTGGGTTTGGACTGAAGGCCTGGAAGGGACGGGAAAGGACCAGTTCTTTGAAAGCCAAAGCCTGCTGAATCTGGGAGGCTGTACTTGTAGGAAATCTTTAACAGTTTGCATATAGTTAGCTTTTTCCTCCATCCTTTTGAGGACTTCTGCTTTGTTGCCAAATAGGCGGTCTTGGTTTAAGAGAGCATCCAGTAATTTAGCTTTAACATGATCTGGCAAGTTTTGTTCCTTAAGCCAAGCATGCCTTTTAAGTACAGACCAAGTGACAGCAGCCCTGCAAGATGCTTCAAAAGCATCAAAATCACATTGCAAAGTATGTTTACCAACTTGATCTGCAGAATGCATTAAATCTTGCAAGTCTTTGTGTTCAGCAGAGTCAGGAATCAGCATAATTTTCTGTTTAAGTAGACCCATAATATGCTGCTGATACTTTAACATGTGAAACTGGCAATTTAAAGCCCTAGTGGCCAAAGTAGCAGAAGTGTATACCTTTTTACCCCATCTGTCCGAGGCTCTAGAATCTCTATCAGGAGGAGTAGGATTTTTGGCAGCAGTAGCCTTGATGCCTTTTGGTCCTTGGGAAATGGTTTCTGGATCCGCACTAGGATTCTTGGAGGAACTTGTGAGTCAGGTACTCTAATACCTCTCAGGCTTTCTGGGATCTGGAGGTAAAGTGTCTGGGGACAGGCTAAATTCCAAGAAGGCATCATCTACAATGTCCAGAACAGGAGGGATAGCTAAAGGCCTGTGTTGAGGAAAGAGTAAGAATTCCCAACGCCTCTTTTTGGAGTCACAGTAATCCTGGCTTTTCCAGCAGAAATGCCCCTTAAGAGTGTGCAAGGTTTCACCAAAAGAAAAATCTTCTGGAGGGAAAGCAGAGGGAATGGAATCCTCTGCATCAGAATCCTCAGACAGATAAGGGCAAATCCTGGTAATCAGAAGAAACAAATATCAGAATCCTGATCAGAAGAATCAGAAGGAAAATCAGTTCTAGGTCTCTTAGAGGGGGAAGGCTGGCTTCCCCTAATTAAAGTAATAAGGTCTTCAGCCATTCTAAGCATTTGTTTTTTAGGCATATGAGCCTGATCATGCGGTTTGCATGTAGGTTTTCTAGGCGTGGGTCGGGTTTTAGGCCTGGATGAAGATGGCATCTGTTTAAAATGCAAATCCGTAAACGTGAATACACCCTCAGAAGCCAGTGCCTGCACAGCGGCTCTGAACCCATCCATGGTAGAGACATCTGCAGGTTCCATAGTCAAAGAAGTATCTCGCGGCATACCGGACTCCTAATGGGTCTCAGCAGAGGCCTGCGAATCTGAAGTAGTGGGTATCAGGGGCTGCAAAAGTGCCCCACTGAGTACCGGCGGACTGGGGACTAGCCTAACGGAAGCGTCGTCGGCTCCTTTGGACCTATGCGGTGTGTGTCTTTATCCTTACGTTTTTTTCGGAATATCAGTAGTCGGATGGCTTACCAAAGCCATTTCTGGATAGTTATACGAAGTACCACAATAATTTGCTGCCAAAATAGACAAACTACTAATAGTTCTGGGGTTGAATAAGGCACAAAACCGACAGTGAGGGACATCGTGGTCTGGGTCTATGCAAGGAATGCAGTACGAATGAAAATCTTTATGAAAGTATTTGCTTTCCACAAGTAAGACAACTGTTAACTTTTACTGACATCGGTTAAGAGGAAGAAAAAGTATCCTCAATGGGGTACTTAGCTTTTTTGAAGACTTTAGTTCTGAAACTCGAAAACGAAAATTTCAGGAGTCATATGACTGGCACTTGAACTGCTTTTGCTTCGGGCACCGCACAGCAATAAAGACTGATGTAATGGCGTCAGCTGCAATGTTTTATACCCCTGATGACCTGACGTCATGGAAGAAGAGACAGCATCAGACGCAGGAATCCAAGACTCTGGTATTCAGGCCGGCTGAGGGCTACCTGCAGGCAGATAACCCAAATGTAATGGCTGCAACAGTGAAACACTAAAACACTAAGAACATCTGACAATGCGATCCTAGCACACGACCTTAAGAAACGTCTGAAGGTCTGAATAAATATGGATGTGATAACCATCTTAAGTCTACTGCTACTAAAAATTTGGAGGAGGAAAATGAGCTAACAAGTTTTAACAAACAGGTTTAGGCAAGAAAGATCTGGAACTGATCTCCACATTTTTTCCTTTGGCACTAGGAGCATTCTTTAATAAAAAACTCTTCTCCACTTACGAATGACAAGTTGGCGCCAATTCCTGGGACAACATGTGAAGAATAGGTGAGAAAAAAAAAAAAGGGTCTGGAGGAGGATGATGAATGATCCCATGGAAAAGAGCAATTTCCGCCCACAGCCATCTGTAACCCTGATGAAAGACTTTCAAAAGCCACGTGTCTGAAAATCTGTCAAAAAGAAAAATGTAGTCAAGACTTTCTATAACAAAGGGCCATGATGGGAGGGGTGTCACAGGTCTCAAATAGTCATTCAGACTTGAACTGATCCTGGTCTTGGGAGGTTTGAGACCTGTTTTTGGAATTGCCTTGCTATTTTTTCTTAAACGCCTGTTTATCTGAGACTGTATTTTTTTGCCATAACTGGATGAGACTGACAATTTGGAAAAGCAGGGTTGAAAATCTTGAGATTTCCTGGATCAGCTTTTCCCTTTCATCACACTTAATCACCTCTGCAGCAGACAGGCCCAAAATACAATCTCTATCAAAGGGAGAATTTAAAAGTTCATTTTTAATATCTGGGAGGTTTTGAGAATGCAACCATGCAAACATCCTCTAAACAGTACCAGTGGCCATAGCCCTGGAAGTAGTATCAACAGAATCATACATGTACTGCAAACAATGAGTAGCGACCTGTGCATTAGAAGCAACTAAGTTCTTTAAAGCAGAATTTTCTTACAATAAGGAATTGCAGATAAACATTCCACATATATTCATGATTAATCAGAAAAAACTTAACATATGATCCCGACAATTCAAATTCTGAAAATCAGAGTTGAAGTAGTAAATGCACTTCCCCATATCTATCAATAATTTTCCCATCCTCATCAGAAAGAGTAGGATTGAAAATGTTTACCAGCAGTGGGATCAACTAAAGCTATAGCTGCTGGGTCAGGTTTTGGAATAGGGTATAAAATCCCCTGCCCAACAGACTCGCCCAGCAAAATACCTTGTGAAAGTGTAAGTCTGCTCAAGTTACCTGCCTGAAGCAGCTCCAAAATCAAACTAAAAAGCACAGCTTTCTAAACTGTAGGTGTTCCTTCTATTGCAATTTATCCACACTCTGAATCGGTTTTAAAAACTGTCTGCTTTTAAAAGTAAACTGCTCCTTATTTAAAGTATTACTACAGGGCAGATGAGCTTTTAGTTTAACGTTGTTTTAACTTTCAATAGTTCCAGTACATGCAGATTTAGTGTTGCCAAGCCACACTCTAGAGTGCCCATAGTACATCTTCCGTTTCCTGTGTCTACTGTTTTTAAACTTATATCTTCAAAATTTCCACCTCTGGCTTGCTCTCATTCTCTCTTCAGCTCTGATTTCACAGTTGCTTCCTTTCTAATTGTTTCGGTGATTCACACTGCTGACCTGACCCAGTCAGCACTGGTTCCAACCAGCTAGGCAACTTTATCCATCACCAGTCTCTCTTCCAACACCTCCCCAGTTTCTTTCACTTTCTTTTCTTTCCAACCCCTGCCCCAGACTCTAACTTTGCCTTCTTCCTGTGGTGCCATCTTTTACCTCTCTGAACCATTCTAATCCTTTCCCTATACCACTGCTAGAATATCTTACAACTTGCATACTTTCATCTGAACTTAACTTACACTCAGATTGTTTTTCACTGTTGACCTTGATTCTTCCTTTCCTTGGCTCTACCCACTCAGTTTGCCCTACGGGCTCACTCTGCTCCCCAACCCTACCCCCATATCCCACCCACCCCCAATACCCCTACTCATACTTAGGTAGTCACTCCCACCATACAATCCAAACTACCCATCATACACCCAAAATCTCCCATAGTTCACCCATGATAGTAAGCCCAACTTTCAGACTTTACTGCCAAACACAAGTTATCCTGATAAACTACTAAACAATTAACTTAAACCATAATCTCTTACTCAAACTTCACAACTTAACTCAACCCCTACTTCTACTTTAATAACCATCATGACCCTCAAATCTCTATCCCTACTTACTCAAATACTTCTAATTACTTTATCTTACCTAAATTATATCACCTAACCTAATGCAAACCACTCCCCCCATTTTACACCACTACCCCCATCCTCTACAAGGTACACATCTACTGTTACTCGTGCATTTCCCACAGTCTCTACCCCCTCAACACTAGCATGCTCTTCCCCTATAGACTCCTACTTAACTCCAAAAACACTGTTCCCAACTACACTACTCTAATTTCCACAAAACACTACCTGTATACTACACCCCAAACAAACCAAATACCTCATCATCTTATCTCTATCCTTCTCAATGGGAACATCCACCCAAACCCAGTCCCCTCTACCACACTGCATCTAACCCCCCCTCCCAAGCAACAGGCAAACCCCTCCACTTCTCAGCTCGAAATGCTCAGAGCCTATTAAAATTCCAAACCTTCATGCCTGGCTTCTACATAACCAGCCCGATATTCTCTACATCTCAGAAACACGGCTTAAGCCCGACATACAAGATTCTGAAATAACTCCTCCCAACTACCGTATGTTAAGGAAAGACAGAACACAAAAAAGGAAGGTGGTGTAGCACTCTTACTCAGCAGACCTCTTAGTCACCCCCTATACCAAACCCTTTCCCAAATTTGGCAAGGCAGAAATACCAGCCCTACTCCACTTAAACAAGCATAAACTCATTTGTTCTCTTCCTCTATATTCCCCCTGCAACAATATCTCATCCCTTGAAGATATTCTCTCCTGGGTCTCTACTAACATTACTCATGAAACCGTAACACTGGGCGTACATGAACATAAACTGGGCTACAATCTAATTTCCCACTAACTCACTCAATATTAACTTGTATAAATTTACACAACTAATCAATTCCACTACCAGGCCTTCCAAGAACTTCATCGCTGGAACTACAATAGATTGGGTTCTAGTATCCCATTCACACTATATCACTGACAGTGGTATTCGCCCAGGCCCACTAGCTGACCATTTCCCCACTTTTGCCCACTGTCTCCCCTCTTCTATACAACTAATTCGCATCTGTATTTCCACTTGTTGCCTAAAGAACTTCAATGCTGAAACCTTCTCAAATGCACTAAAAAGCACAAACTGGAACCCATTAAAAACTTTTTCCCTAGATAATGCTCTATCCTACTTTAACTCTACTTTCACAAACCTGCTCAACTCCTTTATCCCTCTAAAAACAAAATGTATAAAAAGTAACCCTGGTTGACCAAAAACACCTTGGCTACTATGCGACTGTGACAGCCTGGACACGTTACCATAAAAATAAAACCACTATCGCCCTAAATGAATATAAAACACTACGAAATAAAGTCAAAAAACTTATTACCTTAGACTGCAAAGCCTATTTCTCCACTCTCCAAAGCAATCACACCACCAATCCCAAATTATTTTAGAAAGAAATCTCTCTCTTCAACCCGGGGAAAAAAACCCTTGCCCCAACCCAGATGCCTCTGACATGGACTTGGCCACCCAATTTAACACTTTCTTCATACAGTCCACAAGCAAGTTAACATCATCCTTCACGAGCACCTCTACAACCCCTCCTCAATGTACTCCCATCCCTTTCTCCCCTAACATCCCTTGCCCTCAAACTCCACCTTTCTTTATCAATCCCATCTCTATAGCCACCATAAAAAACCTTCTCCTAAAATTAAAATCTGGTTTCAATGCCCTTGATGAAATTCCCTCCTACTTTCTAAAAGTAGCCACAGAAGCCATTGCTCTCCCTATCAGCATACTAATCTATCAGTCTATCACAGAGTCAGGTCCCCCAGCTCTGGAAGAAGGCATTTATTATTCCTCTCCATAAAGCTGGCAATAATGCCATCTCAAACTTTTGCCCTATCACCATCCTATCCCCTATTTCTAAGCTACTTGAAAAGTGTGTACACCAACAACTCTTACCCTACCACATCAATAATCAGCTTCTTACTCCCACACAACATGGCTTTAGACCAGGTCATAGTACCTCAACTGCCCTACTCCCCTTCCTAGAAACAAACAAAGCCTGCGACTCTGGCCACTTCATATCCACTCTTTCTCGACCTCTCTAAGGCATTTGACTAATTCCCACAACTCCCTCCTTAAACTCTAAACTTAACCTACCCTCTTCCTCTACCCAAACTATCTCGCAAACAGGAAACAAGCAGTTAAATGGAAAAAAGCTATCTCACCCTTCCTTAATACATTCACAGGTGTCCCCCCAAGGTTCCATTCTATGCCCCTACTATTCAACATATTTATAAATGATTTTTTCCAAGCCATTCCTAACTCAAGTGTATGCAGATGATTCTACTACAATCAGCTCCTCCCCTTCCATCAACTCTAAACAATCGAAAACCACTTTTTCTCTTCCACTGAACAGTGGATGCTCGACAACCATCTAGCCCTTAATGCAACCAAAACAAAAAGTACAGTTGTGTACATTTAACATAAATGTAGCTGTTAGTGTGTATTCACTGTTGCAGTCATCACACTGGTTATCTGCCTGCAGGTAGCCCTTAGTCAGCCCAAATACCAGTGTCTTGGGATTTCTGCATTGTATGCTGTTGCCTGTTCCATGATGTCAGGTCGTCAGGGGATATAAAACACAGTCGACACCATAGCATCATTTTTTCTTGCCCCAGATGTCAGGAGCCCCCAAAATAAGAAGCGATTACATGGTGTGGAACACCTTCAGTAAAAAGTAAACACCACTGCCATAACATATGGCCAAAAAGAGGATAGGTGGAAAGAATAGAAAAGTCAGGGGGCGGGAGGGTAACTAGGACTGCAACAGTGAATACACTCGAACATCTACATTTATGGTAAGTGTACACAACTATAATATGTTCTTAGTGCTTCACTGCTGCAGTCATCACACTTGGGTTGATTCCCGAAGCTGAGGAAGGGTGGAGGCAGTCAAGAAGTATTGGGGCTGGCTAGCAGGCCTTGTAAGACTACTACGCAAATCTAGCTCTGGATTTAGAAAAGACAAGTAAATTGAAATGCTTGGTGAAGGTGTGTACAGAACTGCAACCGACACAGGACCCAAGACTTTGTTAATCAGGCCGACTGACTGCTACTGCAAGCAGATAACCCAAATGTGATGACTGCAACAGCAAAACACGAAGAACATCTCGAGGTTGCAGCTTCCAGGATGTCCCTGGTAGGAACTCCCCTGAGAAATGCTGTAGCGGTTGAAGTAGCCCTTGTGGAATGAGTTCTGATCACCTTGAGGGGTAGGTTTTCCATGGTGTTTGTAGCAGAAATGGATGCAGTGGGCTATCCATTAGGAAATGGTTTGCTTTGAAATGGCCTTGCCCTCTGCCCCTGTAGCAAAGCTGACTAGCAAATTGTCAGATTTTTCTGAAAGGTTTAGTCCTGCCAAGGTAGAACCTGAGCTGTCTGTGCATGTCCAAGGAGTGCAGGACTCTTTCCCCTTTATTCTGAGGATTAGGAAACAAGGTTGGTAAATGGATGGAATGGTTTAAGGCCACACTGGATACCATCTTGGGCATAAATGGGTTAAGTCCTGAGGGAAACCCTGTCTGCATGGAAAATAAAGAAGGGTTCCACCGCCATAAGGGCCTGTAACTCAGGCACTCTTCTTGCTGAAGTGATGGCTAGAAGTAAGGCTGTTTTGCAAGAGAGGAATTTTAACTGCTGTAGCAGCAGGTTCAAAAGGGGGAAGCATGAACTTCTCTAGTACAAAGTTAAGGTCCCAGGCAGGAGGGGGAGCACTCCTTTGGGGTCTTAAATGTTAGCTCCTCTCAGGAACTGTTTGATCAAAGGGTGAGAGAAGAGGGGCGGCTCAGTATTGTAATGAGCTGAGATGGCAGAGACATGAATCTTAATCGATGGGATGGATAGGCCTTTGTGGAGCAGCTCTGGTAGATAATCTATGAATTGAGGTAGGGTGGGCACGGCTGTCTCCTTTCCCTGAGAATGGCTCCAAGAACAGTAACTTTTCCACTTTTCTGAATAGAATTTTCTAGTGCTATGCCTCCTGGCCTCAAGGATGACATCCAGCACCTGTTTGCTGAGGGCTGTTGGTGATGTATTCTGGGAATGTGCCAGGGTGACACTGCTGTCAGACTGCACAGGAGTGGGTACCAGTGCTGGCATGGTCAGTCTGGTACAATAAGGACTGTACTTGGCCTGTCCTGTTTAATTTTGAATAGTACTTTTGAGAGGAGAGGCAGAGGGGGAAAGGCACAGATTGAGAGGTTTTCCCATGTAAAGGATAAGGCATCCACTTTTCCATGCATGGCTGTGGGGAGTTCTGGTGCAAATTTTGCTCAACTGATGGTTTTGTGGGAAGCAAAGAGGTCCACCTCTGGTGTCCCCCCCCCCCACCTGTGGATTAGAAGTCTGAATGAGCTGGGTTCCAGTTTCCACTCGTGTGGGTCCATAAGATTTCTGCTTAAATCGTCTGCCAGTGAATTTTGTTTGCCTGGCAGGAATTAAGCTTGCAGGTGCACTTGATTGTTCAAGGGTGTGTTCCACAGTGCCATCACTAGCCTGCAGAGTGGGTAGGAATGAGTTCCCCCCCCTGCTTATGTACCACATAACTGTGGTGTTAAAACACAAACTGGATCCGTACTACTAAAAGAAGCACCACAGTGTATCCAACTGCCCAAATAAATCCTGCAAGCACGATGAGTTAACGTACTGTTTACTACAAAAAAACAAAAAAATCACATAAAGCACTTTTCGTCAGGCCACATGGCCCAGCTTCTTCAGATAATTACACAACATAGGCCATACACTATATAGGAAGTGAAAAGTCAGCTGGTTCCTGAATCAGCAGGAAACAGCTGCTCTTAAAGTGGCAACCACCTTCATTCATTACCTAAAGTATATAGCGTAAACCATTCTCATCTAATACATTGTTTTAAAGGAATATTTTAAAATAACAGTGTAAAAGTTCAGTGTAAAAAATCTAAAACCAATAATTATCTATTATGAAATATTAATGCAATTAAAATTAACAGTGTATGTATGTATTTATATTTAGGTTTTGTGTTAGAGTATAATAAACCTTAAAAGCATGTAAAAAAACATGCAAGTGAAAAACAGCAAAACCTGACTTAAAAAGCTGAAAGTCAAATACACTAAGACAATAGTATGCATAGACCATTTTAAACAGCATAAAGGTCAACTCCTAACCAAATTTTTTAAGTTGTAGAATGCACTTAATTGAATACATTTTGTTGATGCCCGGAGGGTAACATGCAAAGGTACGCAATTGCCAACTCAATTCTAATTTCTCTAAGAGCAAGGAAAGAGGCCCTCCTCTAGGGTCATAGGCAATACAATTTAAAGCCCTAAAAGTATAACCATGGGTGGGTGCTTTCATAATGTGCCTGGCCAATGCATTCTCTGATTTGTTAGACCTAATAGCGTGTGTGTGTTCATAAACCCTGTCCCTAAGCCTTCTGTCAGTTTTGCCGATATAGAAGGCAGGACAGGTGTGACACTTAGCCAGGTATACCACTCCCTTGGAGTTACAATCAGATTTGTACTTAGTGTTGTATTCAAAACCTCTTATACTAAATTTTATTCCCTGCTTCATATATTTACAATAGGGGCATGACAAACTTGTTCATACCTGCATGGTTAAATATAACAAAGTTTGAGTACCGAGTTTCCACTAGATTCTTTAAGTTTTTTCCTTTTCTATAAACTATTCTAGGGAAGTCAATAGGACCTCTTGGTAGATGTGTATCCATGTTTATCAAGTCCCAATTTTTCCTTAAAATATTTATAAAATCATAACTGTCTATACAATACGTAATAAGCCTATTTTCATTTAGTGTCCCATCCTGTAATGTACAACTGTTCGTTTCTAAACTCTGGTTACTTGATAATATTGCGTTGTAAAAGCCCACTTCTCTTTTATTTTTCACTTCCTGACAAATTTCTTGTAGGAGTGAAATAGGATAACCTCTCTTTTTAAACATGTCCATAAGTGTTGAGCATTCTTCAATGAACTGGTTGTCATCCGTAACCATTCGAGCTGCCCTTACAAATTGGCCCTTAACAACCAAACGTTTTTGATGGGCCGGATGGCAGCTACTATAGTGAAGAAATGCATTTGAATGTGTTTCCATTCTATAAATCCTGGCTTTAAAACATTGATTTTGTCTATCCTTACTTAAATCAACATCCAAGTAAGCAACTCTATCTTGTGAAAAATTATATGTGAATTTTAAGAATGTACTAGAGTTGTTTAAGTAAGTTAAAAAGGAGAAATTAGAATTGAGTTGGCAATTACGTACCTTTGCATGTTACCCTCTGGGCATCAACAAAATGTATTCAATTAAGTGCATTCTACAACTTAAAAATTTGGTTAGGAGTTGACCTTTATGCTGTGTTTAAAATGGTCTATGCATACTATTGTCTTAGAGTGTATTTGACTTTCAGCTTTTTAAGTCAGATTTCACCGTATAATTATCTGAAGAAGTTGGGCTATGTGGCGTGACGAAAAGCGATTTATGTGATTTTTTGATTTTTGTAATAAACAGTACGTTAACTCATCGTGCTTGCAGGATTTATTTGGGCAGTTGGATACACTGTGGTGTTTCTTCTTTTGGTAGTACGGATCCAGTTTGTGTCTTAGCTTTGTTTGTTTTTCATGGAAGAGCCTACAAATGTACCTGCTTCCCTCACTTCTGACCCAGATGGAAGTATGAATGAAACAGAAGGAGCACTATCTACTTTATCAGCTCTAGTGCTTAAATTATCTAAACAGCTTGACGTATTGGCGGCTAGAGTTGACAGTTTGGCTGGAAAACCTATGGCGCCACCCATTACAACAAAAGCACCTTCATTACCATCTACTAAACAGAAACTAGTAAGCCCTTTGTCTAACAACTGTATGGATACACCAGATGAGGATCCTCTTCTCAACATGTCTATTCACCACACACCGCAAGAAGAATTGGAATGTGGACGTAATAACAGAGGCAAAGGCCATGTTTTACAAAGAGTGCACTTCCAATGATCAGCAGCAAACCTGAACTTTAATTATGACCTTTCTTCTTGGTCAGAACAGTTGCCAACTTTTCAGCTTCCTACTTCAGCTCGAACACAAGGTGAGCCAATTACTACAAGGTGAGCCAATTACTGAAAATGTACAATCTGAAACATTGAATGGCAAACAAACCATTAGACTTAAAGTTACTTAAATACAAAAAACTACATTTGGAACTGGCTTATTTTAAACAATGTATTAGCAAAGGCATAGTTCCAAAAGGTCTTCGAATTTGGCAATATCCCACTGGGCTGGTAGGAGGTTCGGAATTCCACCAGGACTTAATAAAAAATGTTTAATAATCATGGTATTGAACTGTTACAACTTATAAGTAAGCACTACCAAAAAACTGCAGATGACTTCAGGAAGCTGCTAGGTTGGATGGTGAAATAAAGAGAGACAGTGACTTTTTTAATTATAAGTATGAATATGAAAGATCGTTTTCTACTATTAACAATTACCTTGAGAAATTAAAAAACAACAAAGTTAAGAAACTAAACCGTGACAGGGAAGCCTATGATAAGGACTTGGCATATCCAGCACCTCCCTTGTCCCAGACGAACTTTGGTAACATCAGGGACCAAAGTCAGGGTGCGACAGCAGGGGGAGTTGGCGGAGCCACGGACATGCATGAATTGGACCAATTTGAAGAGGGCTGGACACAAATACCCAAAATGAAAGGCAACAACAACAGCAATAAAAAGTACAAGACTAATTTAAATGGGGTTCAAATCAATAGACTTAATGCAGTTAACCAGGGTAATAATTTCCACAATGCTCACTACGGTCCAAGCAGCCAAAATGGCTTTGGTAATCAGGATTTTCAAGTTTCTGCCTCTGGGTACAACCTGAGGCAAGGCACGAAGAAAACATACCATCATTCACACCAGTAACTAGTGAACATACTAATGTGGGCACTACGGATCTTTCCGTTGCAGAACCGACACAGCAAGAGAAATCAGATGATGAGCATGCACTTTTAGAATAACCAGTTGTTACTATTGTATACAATTCCACTGGGGACTAAGATTTTTAATTACTCCAACTTTCATGTTGATACTACTTTAGCTAATTTATTAGCAAAAGGTTTCACTTTTGTTCCCTCATGTAGAACCAACGTACCAGAGTTTCTTATTGACCTTAAATTATTCATTCGGAAGTTGAATTTAAACTTATTACTAGGAGAGGCACCATCCTCTATCATACCATTTTATATTACTAGTACATTTTGCCCTCATCCAGACGTGGCTTTGTTTGAAAAAATATGTATGTTAGATATTTTTCACAAAATAAGATGAATAATGAATACATTACTAACTATATCATCACCAAGGAAGAAAAACAAGCACTTATGTAACTGCAACAAGCACACGTCAGGACTATGAAACCAGACAAAGGAGGGGGCATAGTTATTTTCAATTTGGATGATAATAAAATTCAGACCATTTTAGAAAGAGACACTTATGAGGAGGTATCAAAGAACGAATTAAACATAGCTTATAAAAGAGTTAAGGTATTTCTTGAAGAATTATTCATTGAAGCAAGGACAGATATGACTGTAGCAAATTATTTACATATGTCGGCCCCAAGGATACCTACTATTTTTGGAGTACCAAAAATACATAAAAGCATAGACAATCCACCCATGAGACCATTGGTCGATGCTAGAGCAAGTATTACTTATGCCTGCTCTAAATTTATTGACCACACTTTAAAGAAATATGTGGCTCAACAAAAGTAATTTGTAAAGATTCTTGGACATTTTTGGACAATATAAACCACCTACAGTATCAAGATGATTTAAACTTTCTTACAATAGATGTGAAAGACTTGTATTCATCAATTCCTCACACAGAGGGAATTGAATGGGTGAGTTTATTATTACATGATATGGGAGCCCCCAGAATGAAATAAAATTGATGGCTGAATTATTGGACACAGTTCTTTCCAACAATTACATCACTTTTAACAACGGATACTGCTTACAAAAAATATGTGGTAGTACATTTGCAAATTTAGTAATGGCCTACTGGGAACATGAACATGTCTTTGGTGTAACTACATACACAAGTAAGATTAAATATTATATACGTTTCCTGGATAATATATTTATCCTGTTCCAGGGTAACCAACAGGAGGCTTCTAACTTTTTAACTTACTTAAACACTAGTACATTCTTAAAATTCACATATAATTTTTCACAGGATAGAATTGCTTACTCGGATGTTGATTTAATTAAGGATAGACAAAATCAATGTTTTAAAGCCAGGATTTATAGAAAGGAAACATTCAAATGCATTTCTTCACTATAGTAGCTGCCATCCGGCCCATCAAAAACGTTCGGTTGTTAAGGGAAATTTGTAAGGGCAGCTCGAATGGTTACGGATGACAACCAGTTCATTGAAGAATGCTCAACACTTATGGACATGTTTAAAAAGAGAGGTTATCCTATTTCACTCCTACAAGAAATTTGTCAGGAAGTGAAAAATAAGGTAAGTGGGCTTTTACAACGCAATATTATCAAGTAACCAGAGTTTAGAAACGAACAGTTGTACATTACAGGATGGGACACTAAATGAAAATGAAAATAGGCTTATTATTACGTATTGTATAGACAGTTATAATTTTATAAACATTTTAAGGAAAATTTGGGACTTGATAAACATGGATACACATCTACCAAGAGGTCCTATTGACTTCCCTAGATTAGTTTATAGAAAAGGAAAAAACTTAACGAATCTAGTGGAAAAGCGGTACTCAAACTTTGTTATATTTAACCATGCAGGTATGAACAAGTGTTTGTCATGCCCCTATTGTAAATATATGAAGCAGGGAATAAAATTTAGTGTAAGAGGTTTTGAATACAACACTAAGTACAAATCTGATTGTAACTCCAAGGGAGTGGTATACCTGGCCAAGTGTCACATCTGTCCTGCCTTCTATATCGGCAAAACTGACAGAAGGCTTAGGGACAGGGTTTATGAACACACACACGCTATTAGGTCTAACCAATCAGAGAATGCATTGGCCAGGCACATTATGAAAGCACCCACCCATGGTTTTACTTTTAAGGCTGCAGACTGTATTGCCTATGACCCTAGAGGAGGGCCTCTTTCCTTGCTCTTAGAGAAATTAGAATTAAGTTGGCAATTACGTACCTTTGCATGTTACCCTCCAGACATCAACGAAATGTATTCAATTAAGTGCATTCTACAACTTAAAAATTTGGTTAGGAGTTGACCTTTATGCTGTGTTTAAAATGGTCTATGCATACTGTTGTCTTAGAGTGTATTTGACTTTCAGCTTTTTAAGTCAGGTTTTGCTGTTTTTCACTTGCATGTTTTTTACATGCTTTTCATGTTTATTATACTCAAACACAAAACAAATATAAATACACACATACACTGTTAATTTTAATTGCATTAATATTTCATAATAGATTATTGGTTTTAGATTTTTTACACTAATCTTTTACACTATTTTAAAATATTGCTTTAAAACAATGTGTTAGATGAGAACTGTTTAAGCTATATACTTTAGGTAATGAATGAAAGTGGTTGCCACTAACAGCAGCAGATTCCTGCTGATTCAGGAACCAGCTGACTTTACATTTCCTTTTCACTTCCTATAAAGTGTATGGCCTATGTTGTATAATTATCTGAAGAAGTTGGGCTATGTGGCCTGACGAAAAGCGCTTTGTGATTTTTTTGTTTTTTGTAATAAACAGTATGTTAACTCATCGTGCTTGCAGGACTTATTTGGACAGTTGGGTACACTGTGGTGCTGCTTCTTATATACCTGTGTTGTCTGTCTTTATAAAGAGTTGTCCTGGAATGATAAGGTATTTGAAGGCTGTCAGTGCATTCTGTACAGCTAACATTTCTTTTTGATTGAAATGCAGACAAATTTGTCCTGGGTTTCATTTGCCTTGAATGCATTAGCCTGCCATGTGAACCCCCCACGCATAGTCTGATGCGTCTGTTGTCAGGGTTTGGGAGGCAGGAGGTTGAGTGAAAGGAGTCCCTTGTTGTGGTTGCAAGCTTCTGCCCACCAAAGGAACCCTGTCCTTAGGCAAGGAATGATAGGAATCACTGTTTCCAGGTCGTGAGAATGTTGACACCAGAGACTTTTTAAGTACCACTGAAGTTTCCTCACATGCAGTCTTGCATATAAAATTAGGAGAATGAATGAGGCCATGAACACTAGGGCTTGCAGTATTTTTCTTGCAGATAGTTGGATTTGAGTGGCCAGTAGCTTGAAGTAATTTGTCAAATAAACCTGCTTTTCTGGAGTGAGGAATGCCATCTGGGAAGTTGTGTTCAAGCTTGCTCCCAGGAATATAATCTTTTGGCTGGGTACCAGCTGTGATTTCTTTTTGTTGATTGTGTACCCCAGAGAAGTTAGGAGTCTCTTTACAAATGTCAGGTGCTGAAGTAGCAATTCCTGACTGTCCGCCTGAATCAGGCAACCGTCCAAGTAAGGGTAAATTTGAATATTTCTCTGCCTGCAGTATGCAACGGCTGGAGCCAGACACTTTGTGAATACCCTGGGCGCAGTAGATAAGCCAAAGGGAAGTGCAGAGAACTGATGCATAGAGCCTGCCCTGAAACGTAGACATTTCCTGCAAGATTCCCTTATGGGGATGTGCAGATAAGCTTCTTTTAAGTCTAGGGTAACCAGCCAGGAGTCCTTGGCTAGCAAAGGAAGCAGCAGATGGAGTGTAAGCATTTTGAATTTTGGTACCACCAGGAAGGTGTTGAGAATTGACAGATCCAGGATAGGGCACCAGGAGTTGTTTTTCTGGGCACCAGGAACAGTCTGGAGTAGAAAAGTACAGTTTTGTACCTACCATAAATGTAGATGTTAGAGTGTTCACACTGCTGCAGTCATCACACTTGGGTTATCCTGCAGTCAGGCAGTCCCGCAGTCGGCCAGAGTTCCAAAGTCTTGGTCCGGCATCGGTTGCTGTCGCTTCTTCCCTGACGTCAGTGCGCCAGGGGTATATAATATGCATCAGACGCCATTTTCTTCAGTTTTTCTTGCCCCAAATGTCAGGTGCACCCAAGTGGGTAGGCAATACATATTGCTAATCAAAAATATACATAAAATAAAAACAATACCTTCAGTTACCAGCAAATGCACCCCAAAGGTTGTATAGGATAGAAGGGTATAGATAAGTCCAGCTAGTTCAGAGGGGATGGAGGGAGGGTAACCTGGACTGCAGCAATGTGAACACTAACATCTACATTTATGGTAGGTACAAAACTCTACTATGTTCGTGTTACACTACTGCAGTCATCACACTTGGATTGAATCCCAAAGCTAAGGTTGGGTGGCTGGTCTATAAAGAGTTAGGATTGGCCAAGAGGCCCTGCAGAACTGCAGTGGCAAATCATGCTCTGGATTTAGAGTAGAGAGGCAGGTGGCAATGCTTGGAGAAGGTGTGCACTGAACTTCAAGTTGCAGCCTCCAAAACTTCCTTGGTAGGTGGTACTCTGAGAAAGGCTGTTGATGTGGCTGCTGCCCTGGTGGAATGAGGCCTAATGTTATTAGGGACTGATTTTCCATGCTGCGTGTAGCAGTGCCGAATACACTGTCCTATCCATTTGGATATAGTCTGCTTTGAGATAGCCTTGCCTTGTGATCCTGCAGCATATGCTACAAACAGTTGATCAGTTTTCCTGAAAGCTTTTGTTTTGTCCAAGTAGAAGCGTAGCTGCCTGTGTATGTCCAAAGAATGCAGAAGTTTCTCCCCTTTATTTTGGGGGTTTGGATAAAAAGTAGGCAAATAGATGGTTTGGTTAAGAGCCACACTAGATACCACCCTTTGGCATGAAGGTAGGGTTTGTCCTTAAAGATACCCTGTCCTGATGAAAAATTATAAAAGGTTCCACTGCCATTAATGCCTGTAGCTCTGAGAGTCTTCGTGCTTAAGTTACTGCCAGGAGCAAAGACGTTTTCCAGGATAAAAAATTTAGATCGGCTGTATTGGCTGGCTCAAAAGGTGGTAGGGTCAGTTTTTCCAAAACGAAATTGAGGTCCCAAGTTGTTTTTTGTGCTCTCCGGGGCGGTCTTATATTTTTAGTCCCTCTGAGGTACTGCTTTAGCAAGGGATGAGAATAAAGGAAGATGCGTGTTGTAATGTGCAGAAATGGCAAAGGCGTGGATCTTAATTGATGAAAAGGATAGGCCTCTGTCCAGCATCTCAGTTAAGTATTGTAAAATCTGAGGAATTGTTTGGAACAAGAGGGTCAAGGCTGAGAGTCTGGTTCCAGGCGCAGAATCTCTTCCATTTTTCTGAGTAAACTTTCCTGGTGCTAGGCCTCCTGGCCTCCAAAATGACATCCATAACAGCTTTAGAGAGAGGTGTTTGCCTGTTTGACTAATGTATCTGCCATGTAGCCAGGTTTAGGGTTTTGAGCTGACCGTGCAGGATCTGATTGTTTTGTTGAGTCAGAAGGTGTGGAATTTGAGGCAAAATCCATGGTGGGCCCTGAGCCAAGTTCCTTAAGATAGGGTTACCAGTGCTGGCGTGGCCAGTCTGGAGCAATCAGGATCATCTGTGGTTTTTCTTGTCTGGATTTTAGGAGTACCTTTGAAAGGAGAGGCAGTGGTGGGAAGGCATAGACTTTTAGGTTTTTCCAGCTGAACAGAAGAGCATCCACTTTCCATGCTTGTTTGTGATAAGTCCTTGTGCAGAATTTTTGTAGTTGGCAATTCAGGGGGGAGGCAAAAAGATCTATGTCTGGGCATCCCCATTTTTGTGTTATGCCGAAGATTTGTGGATTCAATTTCCATTCGAGAGGGTCCATGATATTTCTGCTTAGGTCGTCTGCCAGAGTATTTTTCTTTCCTGGCAGGAATTGTGCTTGCATGTGAACTTGGTACGTTAGAGCTGTGTTCCACAAGGTCATGGCTTGTCTGCATAGGGGATAAGAATGTGCCCCTTGTTTGTTTATGTACCACATTACTGTGGTGTTGTCTGTCTTTAGTAGTAGTTGTCCTGGATGTAGAAGGTCCTTGAAAGCTGTTAGGGCATTTTGAACAGCCATCTCTTTTTGATTGATGTGAAGATGCATCTGGTCTGTGGTCCACTTGCCCTGAATGCATTTTCCTGCCATGTGTGCTCCCCAGGCGTAATCCGAAGCATCTGTTAGAGTTTGCCTGGCTGTGGGTTGGGTAAAAGGCTGACCCTTGTTTAGGTGACATGCCTGTGCCCACCATCGAAACTCCTGTTGTAGGCAGGGAATCATTGGAATTACTACTTCTAGACAGAGTGTTGAGTCCAAACACTTTTTAGGTACCATTGTCATTTCCTCATATGCAGTCTGGCATATGGTATTAGTATGCAGGATGCCATGAATCCCAGGGCCTGCAGAATTTTTCTTGCAGGGAGATGGGACGTTTTTGCCAGTAGTTGAAAATATTGAGTTAGTTGCACTTGTTTGTCTGGCATGAGGTAAGCCATCTGGGCCCGTTGTATTTAAGCTAGCACCCAGGAATGTAATCTGTTGTGAGGGCACTAGTTTTGACTTCTTTTCATTTACTGTGTACCCTAGAGAAATTAGCAACTTTTTCACAAACGCCAGATGCTGTAGAAGAGTGTCCTTTGTCTCTGCTTGAATGAGGCAGTCGTCCAGGTATGGATATATTTGAATTCCTTTTTGCCATGGCAAGACAGACTGAAGAAAATGGCATCGGATGCATATTATATACCCCTGGCGCATGGACGTCAGGGAAGAAACGTCAGCAACCAACGCCGGACCAATACTTTGGAACTCTGGCCGACTGCGGTACTGCCTGACGGCAGGATAACCCAAGTGTGATGACTGCAGCAGTGTAACACAATGAACATCCCTGTCCCCTTTGCTCTGAGGGAACAGGATGAATAGCCCTGATACTGAGAAGGGAAAGTACTTGCTTTTGGGCCTCTGCCCACTGGTTTGGCGGAAGGTCTGGCAATCTACTTGGGGTTGACAGTGACTGGAAGCAGAATCTGTATCCCTGGGATACAATGTTTAAGACCCATTGGTCCTGGGTAATACACTCCCAGTTTTCCTCCTAGGGGTGCAAGTATTTGGGCATGGTTGGGAAGGAAGATAGTCAAGTCACTGTGAACTGGCTTCCCACTTCCTGTTTTGGAGGTGGGAGCACTCCATTGTTTAGATCTGTGCATACACTGAGACTGTCGTCTTTGTGGTCTATTGCCCCTGGGTTTGGACTGAGAAGCTATGGAAGGGACTGGAAAGGACCAGTTTTTTTGAAGGCCAATGCCTACTGAAATCTAGGTGGCTGTACCTTTAAGAAATCGTTAACAGTTTGCATAGATTTAGCTTTTTGCTCCATCTTTAAGAACTTCTGCTTTTGTGCCAAACATTCTTGGTTTAATGCAGCATCTAGTAATTTTGCTTTGACGTGGTCTGGCAAGACTTGTTCCTTCAGCCAAGCATGTCTTCTCAAAACAGACCCAGTGACAGCAGCCCTGCAAGATGTTTGAGGCATCAAAACCACGCTGCAAAGTATGTTTACCAACTTGGTTTGCAGAATGCATTAACTCTTTGTAAATAAGAAGTTATGTTCTTACCATAACGTTCCATGTGAATTGCTCATCTCACCTTTGTTCTTACACACGGGTTCGGAGCCGATCCTCAGCTCCGAGTCGGCCGCATCACCAGCACCGCATCTTCGAGAAAGCTCGAGGCACAGTAATATCCCATGATCCTCAGGTGCTAACCCTCAGATCTAGTTTGCTATACCAGAAGAATCCCTTTAGAATTGTGTCTTGAACAGTTATAAACAGATACTACACACTGTCTGGAACCCTGCCCTCAAATAGAGGAGAAAAGATGCCATTACTAATGTAGAAGAATAAGCTGAATGCTAACAATATCTAGAAAAGACTGAAAAGGAATTCAGTCGAACCCATTCTCCCAGACCGCAGGACGGGGGATGGAGGGGGAGAATGTAAGAACAAAGGCGAGATGAACAATTCACATGGAACGTTATGGTAAGAACATAACTTCTTAATGTGAAATTGTTCAATCTCGCCGTTTGTTCTTACACACGGGTAGCGTCCCTAGCTCCTTTTTCCTGGGTGGCTCAATGGAGAACATTCCAGAGTACAGTGGAACCAAACGTCACCCTGTCCCTGGAGCTTTTGTCTAGTTTATAGTGGGCGATAAAAGTATGTGGTTTTGCCCAAGTTGCCGCTGCACAAATGGTATCTAAAGGCAAATGAGCGGTAAGGGCTGAAGAGGTAGTGATCGCCCTTGTAGAATGAGCTCTGGGTTTGAAAGGGAGTTGCTGTTTCGATTCAGCATATACAAAATTTATGCAATTCGAGAGCCATTTGGATAAGGTAACCTTCGTTACTGCCTGTCCTTTCCTTTGGTCAGCATACGAGACAAATAGTTGGTCTGACTTTGTTTTCTTTTGTCCTATGCAAGTAAAATCTCAGTTGCCTGTGAACGTCCAATTTGTGCAATGTGTATTCTAACTTATTGGAATGTTTTTTGAAGAAGGTAGGTAGTTCGATAGACTGATTGATGTTTTGAATCGAACAAACCTTCGGAAGGAAGGACGGATTGGTGCGCAAGGTTACTCTATCGGGATGAAAAATCATGTACGGGGGTCGGATAGATAGAGCCTGCAACTCTGAAACTCTCCTGGCGGAAGTGATGGCAACCAGAAAAAGTGTTTTCCATGAAAGAAATTTTAACGGAGTTGTGGCTGCTGGTTCAAATGGGGGCAACATGAGTTGTGACAGCATGAGATTAAGATTCCAAGGGGCTACTGGATTACGAAAGGGGGGACGGAGGTGAAAGGTACCTTTCATGAAGGCTTTACAAAGCCTGTGGGACATGAGAACCATCTTCGCAGCCAATATGAAAATTGGATATAGCCGCCAGTTGAACCCTTATCGTGGACGTTGATGCACCTTCTTGAAAAAGTGTGGTAAGAAAATCTAGTATCTTGTGTACTGGAGCCCCGAATGGATCTATACATTGTTTGGAGAACCAGTGCGCAAAACGATTCCATTTGCTGTTGTACAATTTCCTTGTAGATGGTTTGTGAGAAGATACAATAATTTGTTGTACTGCAGGAGATAGTAACTCCGACCTGGCTAAGATGGGAAGCAGAGCAGCCAAGCTGTCAGTTTGAGGGACTTGAGGAAGGTGTGAGGAACTCCCGACGAATGTGTCCACAGGTCTGGCTCCGGGTCCAGCATCCATGGTTCCTCCACTTGAGATTGAAGGAAGGGAAACCAGTTGCCAGAATGGGGCTATCAGTATTATGGTCCTGTCCAGACGTTTGGCTTTCTGCAAGAACCTGGGAATTAGTGGAACAGGAGGAAAAGCGTAAAGGAGACCCGCGGGCCAATCATGTACCAGTGCGTCCCTGGGGACACCCCCTGGAGGGGGTAACAGGGCAAAGTAGCTTCTGCATTTGGCATTCAATGGGGATGCAAACAGGTCGCAGCAAGGCTGGCCCCATCTGCGGAAGATCTCTTCCGCCACTCGAGGTTTGAGGGACCACTCGTGAGGGAACAGGATGGCTCTGCTCAGCCTGTCCGCGATTACGTTGGAAGTCCCCGGGATGTGCGTTGCTATCAGAAAGCGTCCAGTGGACTTTGCCCATTGCCAAATTCTGAGGGCCTCTCTGCATAACAGGTAAGATCTGGTTCCCCCTTGCTTGTTTATGTACCAGACCACTGACATGTTGTCTGTCTGAACTGTCACTGTTCCCTGAGGTAAGGACTTGTGAAAGTGTTGCAACGCTAGAAACACTGCCCTCAGCTCTAGAACATTGATGTGCAGGTTGTACTCCAAGTTGGACCATTGACCTTGGACTGTTTGTCCCTGAAAAAATATACTGGCCCGAGCCTCTCATATGCGATCTGCTGCTAGTGGCAAACTAGATCTGAGGGTTAGCACCTGAGGATCATGGGATATTACTGTGCCTCGAGCTTTCTCGAAGATGAGGAGCTGGTGATGCAGCCGACTTGGAGCTGAGGATCGGCTCCAAACCCGTGTGCAAGAACAAACTGCGAAATTGAACAATTTCACATTCTTTATTTTCTGCACAACCAGGAATCAACAACATTTTTTGTTTAATTAGTTCCATAATATGCTGCTGGTACTTCAACATGTGAAACTAGCAATTTAAAGCCCCGATGGCAAGAGTTGCAAAGGTATATACCTTCTTACCCCATCTGTCTATAAAGCCCTAGAATCCCTGTCCGAAGGGGTAGGTTTTTTGGCTGTAGTAGCCTTAATACTTTTAGGAACCTGGGAAATGGTCTCTGGATCCGCAGTGGGAATTTTAGAGAGAAATTTGTGAAAGTCAGGTACTCTGTAGAACCTGTCAGGCTTTCTAGGAGCTGGTGGTAAAGTATCAGGGGTAAGACTGTATTCCATGAAGACATCATCTACAATATAGATAGAGGCCTGTGCGGAAGCAAGTCTAAAAATTCCCTCTCTTTTTGGACTGTGGGTAGTCCTGGCATTCGCAGTGGAAATGCTATTTTAGGGTATGCAAGGTTTCACTGAAACAAAAGCCCTCGGGGGTGGGGGGGTGGAATCCTCTGCATCTGAATCCTCATAGGTAGATAAGGGTATGTCCTGGTAATCAGATAGGTCAGAGTCATCGGACTGTAGAATCAGAAGGAAAATCAATTATTTATCTTTTAGAGGGGGAAGACTGGCTTCCCCTAATTATGGTAATAAGGTCTTCAGCCATTCTAAGCATTTGTTTCTGTAGCATGGGAGCTTGAGAATGCGCTTTGGTCTGTTTCCTAGTCGCAGTGCGAACTCTGGGCCTGAGAAATTTGGCAGTTTGTCAGAAACAAAGTAGTCAGTTTAATACAAACATTGGAAGGTCTGAATACATCCTCAGAAGCCGGTGCCTGCACAGTGGCTCCAGACCCATCCAAGCTAGAGAAATCCGCAGATTCCATAGTTGAAGAAGCATCTCGCAGCATTACCAGACTTCGAATGGGTCTTAGTAGAGGCCTGCGAATCTGTAGAAGTGGGTATCAGGGGCTGTGAAAGCGCCTCAGAGTACCGGTGGACTGGCAACTAGCTTAATGGAAGCATTGTCGGCAGTTTTGGACCTATGCGGTCCATCTCTGTCTTTATCCTTACGTTTTTTCAGAAGATCGGTAGTCGGATGGCTTATTGAAGCCATTTCGTAATGCGGAGAACGAGAGCGAAAAAATTTAATGACAAAGATAGCCTGACGAATAATTTCGGGCATTGAACAAGGAACAAAACCGACAGCGAATAACGTCGTGGTCTGTGCCTAAACAGGTGATGCAGTAAGAATGTAAATCTCTGAGGTATTTGCTTTCCACAGCAAGACAATTGTTAACTTTTTCTGACATCGGTTAGAGCAAGAAAAAAAGGATCCCCAACGGGGTACTTAGCTTTAGAAGACTTCAGGCTTGAAACTCGAAAAACAAAAATTTCAGGTATAGGCTGACCGGTACTTGCCAACTGCTTCTCCTTTGGGCTCCCGCGTGGCAAGAAAAGCTGATGCAATGGCGTCGGCTGCAGGTTTTATACCCCTGACATCATGGAAGAGGCGACAGCATCCAACGCAGAAACCCCAAGACTTTGGTATTTGGGCCGACTGAGGGCTACCTGCAGGCAGACAACCCAAGTGTGATGACTGCAACAGTGAAACACGAAGAACATCCCTTTTTCTTTTAACAGAAACTAATTTACAAGAATGACCAATAGCCTGAATTAAACCCATAAGCCTGACCCAGTAAACCACTTGTATCCAAAGAAATTTGAGAAGTACATAACTGTTTTTTGGTTTCTTTTTTAACAAGAAAAATGGGGCCAACAGTGTTACTATTACTTAACTTCATTTTTGTGGCTGAAGACTGATCGACCACAGCAGTCCACAAGAAAAACACAGTAAAAAGCAGTCTAATACACTACGACAGCCCCACAAAAGAAAAAAATTCTCCACCAAAAAAATGTTTTTCATTGCTTTACACTACTTTTAAACTGACAGAAAAAATTGTGCTCCATTTAAAAGTAGGCTATAGTCTTGAGACCGTCATTAAAACACAACACTCAGCTTTGCAATGCTTTAAAATTATTTACCTTCAGGAAAGTTAAGCATAAACAAAATTACAAAAGAAAAAAAGAAATTGGAAGTCTTTCCCCCCAAAGGGAACTTCTGTCCAGTAAAGGAAAGCACAAGCATACTGTCAATCTTTGAAAGTCTCTTTAGGAGAAGAGAAGCTCTGAAAGGCTTTGCACCCAAACCTGTCTTTCAGTCAGCTCAGCTCGAGCTGCCTGACAAACTGGATGTGTGGAATGTGCCCTGAATCTTTGGAATCTGGTCGGCTGTTACATCTTTGGCGGATACAACCCATATATAGCTAAAGCAGTATACTGCAACACTGAAAAACATCTGCATTTATTTTTGGCTAACCAATAAGAAACAACCGGGTCTATAGTAGAAGACAAAATGTTTAGGTGATCGAACACAAACATCGATCTAATATTGAACCGTACAATGTCGAATGTCCCAGGGAAACACGTCCCTCGGCCACAACACAAAAAACATTACGTTACAGTTAAAAACAAGAGGGGGCTTTGCCCCCCCCCCCCGATATGGGGGACTGAGCCCCCCACACCCCCTAACTAAATATACCAACTCAGAGATCTCTCAATAGTAGGGAAATAGCAAACTCCGGCGAACGGCCAAGGGAAATCTTTCCCTGCGTTAAATCGGCCGTTCGCCGGTTTTTGCTTTCGATATTAGAAGATCTATGTTTAGGTGTTCGATCATCTAAACATTCGGTCTTCTAATATAGACCCGAAACAACCTTGGGATGGAGAAGTATAAAACAAAAAATGAGTCCAGAGCTGCTAAAGATTTGTGACACTTTTTCATTGCTCCAAATTTTATCCTTCTCTTGGCAATTTTATTTATGATAACTTTGCTCCCCGTGCTCCTTAGTCATCAACAATCTATTCAATTAAATAGAAAGTTGAGCAGGTGATATTACAAATCTATCAGCCCAGTGTACACTTACTCTGCAGATATGGGACTGCAGCCCAAATCTTTACAGAAAAGACAGCTAATCACTTTATTCTGTAACAGGGTCAGACAAAAATCAGGAAATGTGACAGGCAAATGAAAATGTGACAGAAGTTATTAGGAGATGAACAAGTTAATGCACATAATTCAAAGTCAGTCAGTTACAAAATAACTGAAGTTAAGATGCAGCAATTGCCTCTCACTCTGATGTAACAAACAATTGATACCAGATTGTGGGTAGTCTCCAGAAGCATGACTACTTTGAAATGGCTAAGGAAGAGAAAGCCTGGGGTTCTTTTTTGCACAAGCACAGTGAATTGCAAGTTTACATGAAGCCCTGATGCCTTTGCAATTATATCAAGAGCGCAACTACTACAGCTAGTTTCCCCTGTTACACACCAGAATTACACTATAGTAGGATTGTTTAAAATTAGGAAGTGCACAATTAGAACAAATCCGAATGTCATACACATTAGTGCATCCATAAAAAAGTTGATGTATGAACTTACTTTCAAGATCATCCATCTGTGCACCAAGAGAACGAGCCAGATTAAAAAACTGAAAAGCAAAATAAAGTGTCAGCAATTGATTATTTAAAAAATATATATGCTTTACCCATTAATGACATTCAAGTACTCCAAGCCTTAAAAGTTCTGACACCTTAAAAAAGTTATGTTCTTACCATAACGTTCCATCTGTGTTGTCTATCTTCATTCATTCTGGACAGTTGTTTCAGTTCCGTTCTCGGAACTGACTCTGCCGATATAACAAGCTTGCGCCACCCAGAAACTCTTGAGCTAAAGTTACCCATAGTGCCTCTTTCCCCTTCAGATCACATTTGCCAGTAAAGACAATAAAGAGGAAGCTTTGTCTGAGCAACTGCCCTATCAGGAAACCAGGACTAGTTCCGTACCTCCAGGAGTCTTTGGACAGGGTACGAGGGTGCGATGTCAAGAATGAATGAAGATAGACAACACAGATGGAATGTTATGATAAGAACATAACTTCTTTATCGGATGTTGTCAATCTTCATTCATGACAGTTGGGACACAGTCTCTAGCTACCTTATGTCCTGGGAGGCCCTATAGAAGGATATTCCTGAGCACCACTGAGCCAAAGGATGCTCTTCCCCTGGAGACCATGGCCAATCTGTAATGCATGATAAAAGTATGAGTGTGGTAGGCCAAGTAGCTGCTGCACAAATGTCATCCATAGAGGCTCTTGAATGAAAGCTACTGAAGTGGAAACGGATCTGGAGTGAGCTTTGACTTTAGCCAAGACTCATTTTATTTTGTTGATAAACAAAAGTGATGCAATCTCTCAATCATTTTGACAAAGTGACTTTGGAAACTGGTTTGCCTAATCTAAGATCTGAAAAAAACAGAACAGTTGACCCGATTTTCTGAATGATTTAGTCCTGTCGAAATTAAAACCGTCTATGCACATCCAACAAATGTAAACAATATTCTTCTTTGTAAAGTTTGGGAAGAAAACTGTCAGGTCAATGGACTGGTTAATATTTGAATCTGAGACAACTTTGGGTAGAAAGGAGGGGTTAGTCCGAAGAGATGCTCTCTGAAAAAAATGATTTATGGGCACTTTACACACAAGGCCTGTAATTCTGACATTCTCCTGCCTGAGGTGATGGCTACCAGGAATAAGGACTTCCAAGACAAACATTTTATATCACAGGTGGCTGATGACTCAAAGGGTTAATGAACCAAAGTTTATAAGACTAATGTCAAACTCCAAGGTTCAATGGGTGGTCTTAAATGCATTACTCCCTTGAAAAAGGTTTTGCAGAGACGGTGAGATATCAAGGAAAAAAAATCAATTAAGCCATTGTGGAAATTTGAGACAGATACTAAATGCACTCATAATAGAAGCGGAGGCTCCTGAGTGGAGCAAAGCTGACAAATATTCTAAGACTTTATGAACCGGGGATGAAAAGGGAGAGTTTTTGTTCGAGACCAGAACACAAATCTGTTCCATTTACTATGATAAAGTTTCCTGGTGGACAGTTTATGGGAAGCCAAAAGTACCTTTTGTACTGGGGAAGATAGATTATTCTGCCTGGCAATTACAGGAAGTGGAGGTACCAAGCAGTCAGCTTGAGACTCGGTAGGTTGGGATGGACCAGCCGCCCCCTGTGGATGAGGCAGCAGGTCCGGAGTCCATGGGCATTACACTAGGCGAGGCCAAAGAAAGAGAGCCGGACTTGACAGGGCCAAAAGGGTGCAATGAGGATTACTTTGTTTCTCAACTGTTGCACTTTCTTCAAAAACTGTGGCATTAGGGGAAAAGGAGGAAAAGCATAAACCAGTCCTGGGAGCCAATTGTGTATCAGAGCATCCCTCTGACTCCCCCTGATGGGGGATTAGGGTGAAGTAGCTGCTGCATTTATGTTTCGTGATCTCAGCAAGGAGACCCCCAACAACAAAAAAAAAATCTCTCACTACTATGGGACTGAGAGACCACTCATGAGGCAGGAGGATGTTTCTGCTCAGTTTGTCCACAATCATATTGGAATTCCCAGGAAAGTGCATTGCTATCAGAAAGCAGTTGGAAGCTATCGCCCATTGCCATACACTCAGGGCTTCCCGACTAACCAATAGGTTCTGGTTCCTCCCCGTTTGTTGATGTACCAGACAACCATGTTGTCCAACTGAATAGCAGTTGTCCCTGACGGAAGGGCAGATTGGAGTGCTTGCAATGCTAGAAGCACCGCCCTCAGTTCTAGGACACTGATATGCAGATTGGCATCTAAGGTGGACCAAGTGCCTGCCCCCCCCCCAATCAGGGATGCATCCGTGGTCACTAGAGCCTTGGGTTGAGGGGGTGAAAAGGGACGACTCCGTAGCTCATGTTCTGGCTTCATCAACCAATTCAGATCTTGTTTGCAACAGTTTGTTATGCAGATTGGGTAAAATATGGGGTGTGTTAAGACAGACCACTGTGACACTAGGAGCCAGTGAAGCAGCATCATGGGGAAATCTCTCTAGGGGAACTAGGGTGATTGCCACTGCCATTGACCCTAGCAGGTGTATGACTAAATGGGCTGGGACTAAGTCTTGACAGGGTATCACATGGAGCTGGGATCTTAACTTTTACAATCTGTGATAAGGTACAGCAACCACACAGGACCTTGTGTTGAATGTCGCTCCAATGAATTCTAAGCTTTCAGTGGGTGCCAAATTTGACTTCTTGTTTACTGAGATGCCTACAGAGACACTCGCGGTAGGCCTAACCGTGGTTTCAGCCGAAACCGCGGGCCGCGAGTGTCGGTCCTTTTCCTTGCGTTTTTTGGCTAAATGTGTAGTCGGAGTCTCCGACGGCATTTTATATGCAAAAGCAGGACCAAAAAACTCTTCTGCAAACTCCGACTGACGTCTAAGTGTCCGTCGGTTGAAGAAAGCACAGGCTAAACAAGCTGATACGTCGTGGTCTGGGCCTAAGCAAGGAAGGCTGGGCCTAAGCAAGGAAGGCAGTAAGAGTGGAAATCCTTATGAGGTATTTGTTTCCCACAAGTTAAACAATTATTTACTTTGTCTGACATCGGCTGAGGCAAGAAAGAGTCCAACGGGTACTTAGCTTTTTTAGAAGTCTTCGGTAGTTGAAATCTCTGGATCTGACCGACCGGCACTTGCGAACAGCTTCTGCTTCGGGCACCGCGCGGCAAGAAAGACTGAGGAAAATGGCGTCGCCTGATGCCTTTATACCCCAGAAGCTGTGACGTCGGGTGAAGTGCGACATCAGCCGAGGCCAGACCCAGACTTTGGAATCCGGCCGACCGAAGGGCTGCCTGAGGCAGGACAACCCATATGTTATGACTGCAGATGCATCCTTGAAGAACATCATCCGGAATCCTTGCAGTCTCAAGTGAGCTGTTACTACTACTGATATACATTTGGTGAACACCCTGGGGGCTGCGGTGAGACCAAAGGGCAGTGCCCGAAATTGGTAATGATTGGCTCCCAGCCGGAAGTGGAGGTATCTTCTCGACCATTTGTCCATTTTTATGTGGTAATATGCATCTTGAAGATCTGCTGAGCACATCCAATCGTCTTTTTCCAGAAAAGATAGGATAGACTGAACTGTGACCATCTGGAATTTTGCCTGCCTGACAAACTTGTTCAAGAGACTGAAGTCCAGGATTGGCCTCTAGTCCCCTGTCTTTTTTAGCACTAAAACGAAAGTACAGTTGTATGCACTTACCATAAATGTAAGAGTGTATTCACTGTTACAGTCATCAACACTAAGGTTATCCTGCCAGGGGTAGCCCTCAGTTAGCCCGAATACCAGAGGCTTCGTATTTCTGCTTCAGTTGCTGTCGCTCCAGGACTGATGTCAGGTCATCATTGGTATAAAAAAAGGCAGCAAACGCCATTACATCAGTTTTTCTTGCCCCAACTGTCAGGAACCCTCAAATAGGGAGCTAGGTTATGGTGGAAGAACACCACCAGTAGTAAGCAAATATCAAAAATTCCCTGTAAGGAGAGAGGAAGAGAGAGACACAAGGGGGGATGAAGGGTGGGAAACCAGGACTGCAACAGTGAATACACTTGAACATCTACATTTACGGTAAGTGTACACAAAGTAGTTTTGTACCTACCATAAATGTAGATGTCCGATAGATATGCAACTGCAGTCATAACATATGGTTGTCCTGTCTCAGGCAGCCCTCGGTCGGCCGGATTCCAAAGTCTGGGTCCGGCGTCGGCTGGTGTCGCCTCCTCTCCGACGTCAGAACGGCTGGAGTATAAAAGCATCGGCCGACGCCATCTTCTTCAGTGTTTCTTGCCCCAGATGCCAGGTGTCCTCCAAGGAAGGCTAAATTTGGTGAATGGATAAACAATTCCAGACATGCACAACAGTAATAAACAGATACACCATAAAACATACCCCCAGCTAATAGGGATAGGGGTAGTGGACCCATAAGGAAAGAGCAGAGGGGTAGGAGGGAGGGAAAATCCAACTGCAGTTGCATATCTATCGGACATCTACATTTATGGTAGGCACAAAACTGTACTATGTCCTTCAAGAATGCAACTGCAGTCATAGCATAAGGGTTGAATACCACAGCCAAGCTGGGGGTGGTTGGATCTAAGAAAGGGATGGTGTAGCTAAAATGCCCTGCAGGACTGCCGAAGCAAAGCCTGCTCGGGATCTGGAATATAAAGGCAGGTTGTAGTGCTTGGTAAATGCATGCACGGAGCTCCATGTAGCAGCCTCTAGAATGTCCTTTGTAGCCACTCCTCTTAGAAAAGCTGTGGATGTGGTTATAGCTCTGGTGGAGTGTGGCCTAATATTGGCTGGCACACTTTTTCCATGAAAGGAAAAACAGAATCTGATGCAGTGTCCAATCCATTTTGAAATTGTTTGTTTGGAGATCGCTTTTCCTTGTACTCCAGCAGCATAGGCTACAAACAGTTGGTCAGACTTCCTGGTGGTCTTTGTTCTGTCCAAGTAGTAGCGTAGTTGCCTGTGTATGTCCAAAGTATGCAGCAGCTTTTCCCCCTTGTTTTGAGGATTGGGGAATAAAGTAGGCAGGTGAATGGCTTGATTTAGAGACACCCTGGATATTACTTTTGGCATGAATGAAGGATTGGTTCTTAGAGAGACTCTGTCCTGATGAAAAATGAGAAAGGGAGGTACTGCCATGAGTGCTTGTATCTCCGAGACACTTCTTGCTGATGTTACTGCCAGTAGGAAAACTGTTTTCCAGGAGAAAAATTGCATTTCTGAAGATGCTGCTGGTTCAAAGGGAAGAAGAGTTAATTTCTCCAAGACGAAATTGAGGTCCCATGCAGGTACTGGTGGTTTTCTGGGAGGTTTGATATTCTTTATCCCTCTTAGGAACTGTCTTAGCAAGGGATGTGAAAACACAGGTGGGTCACAATTGTATTTTGCTGAGATTGCTGAAGCGTGAATTTTTATGGAAGAATATGAGAGACCAGTATGAAACATTTCTGCCAAGTATTCTAATATCTGAGGTATGCTCATTACTCTGCTGCATCCTGACCGTTGTTGGCATTCCAGATGATGAATCTCTTCCATTTGGCTGAATAGTTTTTTCTGGTGGAAGGTCTGCGAGCTTCCAAAAGGATCTCGAACTGTTTTGGAAAGAGATATGGGAAGGAGTTATGGAAACCTCCAGGCTGCCAGATGCAAGGTTTTCAGGTTTTGATGAACAGTCCTGTAATTGTGCTGGGTTAGAAGCAGAGGCCATAGAGGCAGGGGCCACGGTTTGGTCCGAGTTATGCTCAACAGCAATGGGTACCAGTGCTGCCTTGGCCAGTCTGGGGCTATCAAAATGCCTGTTGGTTGTTCTGCTTTGATCTTCAGTATCACCTTGGTCAATAGTGGTAGAGGAGGGAATGCATAAATTGTTAGGGCATTCCAGCTGAAGGAGAGAGCATCCGTTTTCCAGGCTAGAGGATGGTGGGTCCTTGTACAGAACTTTTCCATGTGATGATTCTGGTGAGAAGCAAAGAGATCTATGTCCGGTCTTCCCCATGTCCTTGTTATTTGTGAGAAAATGAGAGGATGCAGCATCCATTCGTGCGGATCCAAGAAATTTCTGCTCAGTCTGTCCGCCAGAACATTGTCCTTGCCTGGCACAAACTGGGATTGCAAGTGGATCTTCAGACTCAGGGACTTTTCCCAAAGAATCATTGTTGATCTGCAGAGGGGATAAGAATGAGTACCTCCCTGCTTGTTTATATACCACATGACAGTGGTGTTGTCTGCCCTTATTAGCAAATGACCTTGTTGGTGATTTTTCAAGAGACTCGATTGCATGCATCACTGCCAACATCTCTTTTTGATTTATGTGCAGATGCCTTTCCCTTGGGGTCCATTGCCCTTGAATGCATCTGTCCTCCATGTGCGCCCCCCATCCATGATCTGAGGCGTCTGTTGTAATGATTTGACTTGCTTGAGGTCTGTTGAATGACATGCCTTTGTTCAAATGACTTGCTTGAGCCCACCACAAGAATTCTCTTTGCAGACAGGGAATGAGTGGGATTACGTCTTCTAGGCTTTGCTTTTTAAGTACCATTGCAACTTTCTCATATGAAGTCTTGCCAAAGGTATCAGAAGAATGCAAGATGCCATGAACCCCAGGGCCTGCAGGAATTTCCTTGCAGTCAGCTGGGAGAGCTTTGCTAGGCCTTTGAAGTACTCTGGTAACTGCTCTTGTTTCTCCTCTGTGAGAAAGGCCATTTGTGTTTTTGTGTCCAGTTTGGCTCCAAGGAAAATAATCTGTTGGGATGGCAGTAGTTTTGATTTTTGAATGTTGACTGTGTATCCCAAGGCCTGTCTGTAGTAATTGAATGACATAGTCCAAGTCTGTTATCAAGGTTTGTTTGTTGTTTGCTTGTATAAGGCAATCGTCCAGGTAGGGGTATATTTGAATCCCCTGGAGCCTGCAGTGTGCCACTACTGATGCCAGGCATTTCGTGAACACTCTGGGTGCAGTAGATAAGCCAAACGGCAATGCTGAGAATTGATAATGCTCTGTCCCTGCAAGAAATCTGAGGTATCTTCTGCAACTATGTCTGATTGGGACATGCAGGTATGCCTCCTTGAGGTCCAGAGTAACCAGCAAAGACCCCTTGCCCAGCATGGGAAGGAGTTGCTGTAACGTCAGCATTTTGAACTTTGGCACAATGAGAAAAGTATTTAGAGTAGACAAGTCCAGTATAGGCCTCCATTTGTTTTCTTTTCTTGGAACAAGGAACAGTCTTGAATAAAATCCCTGGCCTTGTTCCTCCAGTTGTCCTTGGTTAAGATATGCCAGTTCTTTGAGAATAAGGATAATTTTCCGCCTAAAGGTGCTTCTCTGAGCCTTGGTCAGCGGTATGAAAGTCAAGTCATTGTGATTGTCCTTGTGGTGCAGCTGGACTGCCTGCGCCACTTCTTTGATTTGGTGGTTGCCATTGGCAGCCCCTGTAGGAGCCTCGATATTGCCCTCTACCTCGAACACGCCTGTTTTTTCCCCTTTGAAACTTGTCAGTGTCTGGAAAGGACCAATTCTTTGAAGGCCAATTCCTGCTGAATCTGGGTGGCTGAACCTGGAGGAAATCTTTGACTGTCTGTACTGATTTAGCCTTTTCCTCAATGGACTTCAACACATCCTGTGCATTAGCATCAAAAAGCTTCTGTTTTTCCAGAGGTGCATCCAGTAACTTTACTTTAACATGGTCTGGCAGTGGCTGTTCTTTTAACCAAGCATGTCTACGTATAACAGCCCCTGTCATAGCTGCCCTACATGAAGCCTCCAATGCATCATAACCACACTGAAGAAAATGATTGCTAACCTGAGTGTTATGAACCAGATCTTGCAATGCCTTTCTATCTGTAGGCTCAGGAGAGGCTAGCTTTTTCTGCAAATCATCCAGTAAATAATCCTGGTACTGAAACATATGAAAAAGGCAGTTGTGACCTCATGGCAAGGGTGGTAGAGATATAAACTTTTTTACCCCATCTCTCCAGGGACCTTGCTTCCCTATCCGCTGGCAGAGGATTCTTGGCTGAGGAGGTAGCCACTCCTTTGGGGCTCTGTGAAATAGTTTCTAGATCCACAGAGTGGGCCTTAAAGAGATGCTTGTGAGTGTCAGGAACCCCGTAATATCTGTCTGGCTTGACAGGAGCAGGAGGGAGAGAATGAGGGGAAGCACTGGAGTCGGAGAAAACATCATCCAGGACATCCATAACTGGAGGGATAGCTAAAGGTCTGTGCTGGGGTAACTTAAGGAAAGTACGTAGCCTTTTCCTGGAATCAGAAAATTCCTGACCCTGCCACTTAAAATGTTCACTCACAGAGTGGAGGACTTCACCGAAAGAAAAATCCTCTGGAGGAGAGGCAGAGGGAATTGATTCCTCAGCATCAGAGTCCTCATAGGCCTGGAAGGATTCTTCTTGTTTATCAGAATGCTCTGAATCCCCAGAGGCTTCATCTGAAGAGAGGTTGTCAGCCTGCTCAGTTCTAGGCCTTTTTTCTGCAGGTGGCTGAGAACCTTTGTCTGGGTGAGGCTGAGACCCCCTGATAAGAGAGAGATAAGATCTGCAGCAAGAGACATGATCTGTCTATCAGAAGGGTCCTGGGCAGTAGGTTTAGGATGGGCCTTGGCCTGGCTGGCGGCCTTAGCACGTGCAAAGGCCTTGATGGACATGGATACAGGAGGCCTAGCTGCCCCACGTGCAGGAGTAACTTTGTCCACGGGAATAGTGTCGGGTAGATCCAGAACTTCGGTTTCTGGAGGAAAATCAACAACCGGCACCGGTGTAGACTCAGAGACCGAAGGACACGTTAACGCTGTGTCGTCGGCCTGGAGCGGTTGAATTACCGCTTCCGAAGGGACCAAAGCACTTGCGGAGGGCTTAGGAGATAAATCGGTGGAAGACGCGGGCCGAGGATGTCGGTCCCGGTCTTTTCGCTTTTTGGTAGTTTGTGCTGTCGGTTGTTCCGACGGCATAATGTAAGCATAGGATTCGCCAAAAAAAGTCTTCGGCAAATTCTGCCCGGCACCTGACAGTGCGCTTATTAAAGCAAGCACAGGCAGCACAGGCCGAGACGTCATGGTCTGGGCCCAGGCAGGGGAGGCAGTAAGAATGGAAGTCCTTATGAGGTATTTGTTTACCACAAGACAAACAATTAACTTTCTCAATTTGTTCTGACATCGGCTGAGGCAAGAAAAAATGTTCCCCAACGGGGTACTTAGCTTTTAGATGACTTTGGTAACTGAAAACACAGGAGCTGACCGACCGGCACTTGCGAACTGCTTCTGCTTCGGGCACCACATGGCAAGAAAGACTGAAGATGGCGTCGGTCGATGCTTTTATACTCCAGCCATTCTGACGTCGGAGAGGAGACGACACCAGCTGATGCCGGACCCAGACTTTGGAATCCGGCTGACCGAGGTCTGCCTGAGGCAGAACAACCCATATGTTATGACTGCAGTTGTATTCTTGAAGGACATCTGTACAATGTTCATGTTTCACTGTTGCAGTCATCACACTTGGGTTGATTCCCAAAGCTTAAGAAAAGGGTGGAGTCGGTCAAGAAGACTGGGGGCTGGCTAGGATGCCCTGCAGGACTGCGGTGGCAATACCTGCCGGCTAGGATGCCCTGCAGGACTGCGGTGGCAAAGCCTGCCCCGGATTATGAGAAGATAGGCAGTGGTAATGCTTGAAGGTATGAACAGAAGTCCATGTTGCAGCCTCCAGGATGTCCCTGATGGGGACCCCACTGAGAAAAGCTGCAGAGGTGGAGGTTGCCCTGGTGGAATGAGTCCTGACCCCCTTTGGGGTCAGTTTCTCGTGCTGTTTGTAGCAGAAATTGATGCAGTGTGCTATCCATTTGGAGATGGTTTGGATATGGCCTTGCCCTCTGCCCCTGCTGCGAAGCTGACTAGCAATTGGTCAGTTTTAGTTTTTCTAAAAGATTTAGTCCTATCTAGATAGAATCTGAGCTGTCTATGCACATCTAGAGTGTGCAGAATACTTTCCCCCTTGTTTTGTGGGTTAGGGAAAAAGGTGGGCAAATAAATTAATTGGTTGAGAGCCACACTGGACACCACTTTAGGCATAAAGGATGGGTTAGTCCTGAAGGGGACCCTCTCACCATGGAAAATGAAGGGCTCTACAGCCATGAGTGCTTGTAGCTCTGAAAACTCTTCTAGCTGAAGTGATGGACAGAAGCAAGGCTGCTTTCTAAGGGAGGAATTTTAACTCTGCTGAAGCTGCAGGCTCAAAGGGGGGTAGGGCGAGCTTTTCCAACACAAAGTTAAGGTCCCAAGCTGGGAAGAAGCTCTTCTGGGTGGCCTTAAGTTGCCCCTCTTAGGAACTGTTGATGAGAGGGTGTGAGAAGAGAGGTGGCTCTGGTGCTGTAATGAGCAGAGATGGCAGAGGCATGAATTGTAATAGAAAAGAAGGATTGACCCGTGTAGTAGGTCTGCTAGGTAATCCAGGATGAGAGGTAGGAAGGGCTGTGCTGTTTTGGATCCTTCTGCCTGGATCCAGGTGCAAAACCTTTTCCACTTGTCAGTACAGGATATTCTAGAGCTAGGGCATCTGGCCTCATTTATAACATCCAAGACTATTTAGGATGGCAGCTTGAGGAGAGGTCAGGGAATAAAGCCAGGCTTGCCAGATTCAGGGTCTGCAATTGTGGATACATGAATTCTCCATTCTTCTGGGTCAGGAGTTTTGGGATCTGAGGTAGGTGCCAGGCTGCGCAGCAGTGGGTACCAGTGCTGGCATGGCCAGTCTGGGGCAATCAAGACTGCCCTTGGTTTTTCCTCCCTTATTTTGAGCAGTACCCTTGAAGAGAGTGTTAGCGGGGGAAATGCATAGATTGAGAGGTTTACCCATTGGAAGAATAGAGCATTCACTTTCCAGGCCTTGCTGTGAGGTTCCCTGGTGCAGAAATTACTGAGCTGATTGGAGTGGGAGGCAAAGAGGTCCACCTTTGGGGTGCCCATCTCTGGGTTATAAGGTTGTAGGTTCTGTGGTCTAGCTGCCACTCATGTGGGTCTAGCAGGTTTCTGCTTAAATTTCCTGCCAGAGAGTTTAGGAAGCCTGGCAGGAATTGTGCTAGCAGGTGTATTTGCATGGCTGAGGCTGTGCACCCAAGGGTCATGGTGAGCCTGCAGGGAGGATAACAGTGAGTCCCTCCCTGCTTGATGATATACCACTTCTCTGTGGTGTTGTCTGTTTTGATCACTAGAGGCTCCAGGGAGAGTAGGGGTCTGAAAGCTGTCAGGGCATGCTGAACAGCTAGCATCTCTTTTTGGCTGATGTGCAGATGTATTTGATTTGGGCTCCAGTGGCCCTGAATGCACCTGCCATCCAGGTGTGCACCCCAGGCATAGTCTGATGCATCTGTGGTGAAGGTCTTGGTGGCGTGGGATTATGAGAAGGGAAGTCCCTTGTGGTTGCATGCTGCTGTCGACCAAAGAAAAACTTTCCTTTGACAAGATATCATAGGTATGATACTTTCCAGGTCTTGAGAGTGTTGACACCAAAGGTTTTTAGGTACCACTGTAGTTTCCTCATATGCAGTCTGGCATATGGAATGAATAGAATGCAGGAGGCCCTGAACTCTACAGCTTGCGGACAACTGGGTTCTGATGGCTAGTTGAGAGAAGTAGCCTGTCAGGTAGGCTTATTTTTCTGGGGTAAGGAATGCCATCTGGGATGGTGTTTCCAGGCTTGCTCCCACAAATACAATTTTTTTGAGTGGGGACTAGTTTTGATTTCTTTTCGTTGATAGTATACCCCAGGGAGGTCAGTAGGTCCTTTACAAAGGTCAGGTGCTGTAACAGCTTTTCCTGTCTGCCAGAATCAGGCAATCGTCTAAGTAGAGGTAAATATGAATATTTCTTTGTCTGCAAAAAGCAATAGCTGGAGCCAGGCATTTTGTGAAAACTCTGGGAGCAGTGGATAATCCAAAGAGAAGCACAGAGAACTGAAAGTGCATAGATCCTGCCCTGAAACGTAGATATTTCCTGCAAGATTCCCTGATTGGGATGTGTAGGTAGGCCTCTTAGGTCTAGGGTGGCTAACCAAGCATCCTTGGAAAGCACAGGAAGAAGCTGCTGGAGGGTGAGCATTTTGGATTTTGGTATCGCCAGAAAGGTGTTTAGAATGGACAGATTGATGATTGGGCACCAGGTGCCCTCTTTTCTGGGTACCAGAAAGAGTCTGGAATAGAAACCTTGGCCTATCTGGTCTGCAGGAACATGCTGTATTGCCCTCATGGACAGCAGGGAAAGAACTTGCTTTTTGGCTTCTGCCCACAGGTTTGGAAGATCTGGGAACCCTTTTGGGGTTGGAAGAGTGTGGAAACAATTTGTATCCCTGGGACACTATGTTGAGGACCCATTGGTCGTTGGTAATAGAGGACCAGTTTGCATGGAAGGAGAGTTTTCCTCCTACGGGCACAAGCAGGTGGGAAGAGGTAAGGGTGGAGGTGTAAAGTCATTGTGAGTTCTTACCATAAGGGGGTGGCGTAGCACTCCCTGCTTTTTGAAAAGGAGGAACTCCACTGCTTAGATCTCTGCATTCCCTGGGACTGCTGTCTGGGGGGGGGGGTCTGGCTTCCAGAGTCTGGGCTTAGCTAGCCTGAAGGGGGCCGGAAAGGACCAATGTCTACTGAACCTCGGATGCTGGACCTGTAAAATGTCTGTCTGCATAGATTTAGCTTTTTCTTCCATCTTTTTTAAGACCACTTCTGCCTTGGTGCGAAAATGTCTGTTCACTGGTGCGTCCAATTTTGATTTGGCATGGTCTAGCAAGGTCTGTTCCTTAAGTCAAGCATGCCTTTTAAGGACAGAACCAGTGACTGCTGCCCTACAAAATGCTTCTAGTGTATCAAAGCCACATTGCAAGTTGTGCTTATTAACTTGGCTTGCAGAATGCATAAGATCTTGCAATTCTTTATTTTCTGCACAAACAGGAAAGGGAAGATATTTTTTGTTTGAGGAGTTCCATGATATGCTGCTATTTCAGCACGTGGAACTGACAATTTAGTGCTCTAATAGCAAGAGTTGCAGAGGTGTATACTTTTTTACCTCATCTGTCTAAAGCTCGGGAATCCCTGTCTGAGGGGGTGGGATTCTTAGCTGAGGTTGCTTTAATTCCTTTAGGTCCTTGGGAGAGTACCTCTGGGTCAGCAGTAGGATTTTTGAAAAGGAATTTGAGAGTCAGGGACTATGTAGTACCTTATCAGGTTTCCTGGGAGCAGGAGAAAGGGTGTCAAAAAAACTGGATGCCATAAAAACATCATCCACAACATCCAGGACAGGAGGAATGGTTAAAGGTCTGTGCTGTGGTAAATCTAAGAATTCCCCGAGTCTCTTTTCTGACTGGGGATAGTCCTGACATTCCCATTGGAAATGCTCCCTTAAAGTATGTAGGGTTTCACCAAATGAAAAATCCTCGGGAGGAGAGGCAGAAGGAATGGATTCTTCTGCATCAGAATCCTCAAGCAGAGAGGGGTTGCATGTCTTCATATTCAGAAACCTCAGAGTCATCGGACTCCTGTTCAAATAAAACTACTGGGGGCAAGTCTTTCTTTTGAAAGGGGTAGCCTGGCTTCCCCTAACAAGCATAATAAGGTCTTCCGCCATTTTAAGCATTTGAGATTGAGGCATGGAAGCAGGTGCTTGAGCTTGGGTCATTTTTTTAGGTGTAGTTCGTATCCTGGGCCTTAGATATTCGGTAGTTTTAGAAAGAAATGAAGACGTGAAAGTCATCGGTTTGTGTAGAGTATCGGTAGTGCTAAGAACTTCCTTGGAAGCCGGTGCCTGCTCAGCAACTCCAGACCCATCCAAGGTAGAGACATCCGCAGGATCTTTAGTCGAAGAGTCTTGTGGCATACCGGACTCTGAACAGGTCTCAGTAGCAGCCTGCGAATCCACAGAAGTGGGCATCAGGGGCTTCAAAAGCACTTCACTGAGGACAGGAGAACTGACAACTAGCTTAACGGAAGAATCATCGGCAGTTTTGGACCTGTGCGGTCTGTCTTTATCCTTACGTTTTTTCGGAAGATCAGTAGTCGGATGGCTTACCAAAGCCATATCAGAATACGATGACAGAGCAAAAAAATTTAGCTACAATAAGGGCCCGACTATGTATAGTTCTGGAGTTGAACAAAGCACAAAAGCAACAGTGAGGGACGTCGTGGTCTGGGCCTAAACAGGTGACGCAGTAAGAATGGAAGTCAGTGTGGTATTTGCTTTCCACAGGCGAGTCAATTGTTAACTTTTTCTGACATCTGTTAGAGCAAGAAAAAAGGATCCCCAATGGGGTACTTGGCTTTAGAAGACTTCAACTTCAATTTGGAAATGAAAACTCAGGTAGTGGCCGACCGGAAGAAAGACTGATGTAATGGCGTCGGCTGCCTGTTTTTATACAACTGATGACCAAACATCAGTTCTGGAGCAACAGCAACTGACGCAGTAATACTAAGCCTCTGGTATTTGGGCCGACTTAGAGCTACCCCTAGCAGGATAACCCTAGTGTGATGACTGCAACAGTGAAACATGAACATCCTTGAGTAAAATCCGGATCCTATTTGGTCTGGTGGGACTGCCTGGATGACTTTTCAGGCAGCTTTAGAATTTCCTGAGCTGCTGCATCCCTCTGACTGGATGGAACGTTGGGGATTTGTCTTTACGGACTTGGATAAAGATTGAAAGGGATAATGGTAACCTCTGGTAATTACCGCCAGCTCCCAGGAATCTGATGGTATTGAATGCCAGGCTAAGCGGTGCCGAGAGAATTGTCCCCCGACTGCCTCCAGAGGGAAGCAACCCGCTCACAATTCAGGATCACTGATGGGGCTTGCCCAGAGAAAGAATCTCTGGAGCCCTGGTTACATCCGCCCCCTTTGCCAAGGCAGGGGCGTCTTCCGGAGGAGTTACCCCTCTCTCCCAAGAGAAAACTTGCCACGTGTCATGAAAAGGACCCTGGGACTTCCTGAACCACATCTTTCCACTAATCCGATTCCTGGTATAGGATCGCTGAAGAGTGGAAAAACGTATGCGTACAGCAGACAGGGTCTTTTAGTCCTTCTCACACCTTGCTAATGTGTCTAACTTTTGGGCCAAACACAGAAGCAGCAGCAACAGGAGCGTTGATGAAGCAAGACTTGAAGGGGTCAGAGCGCATCCAGGCATGACGTCTCATGACACCACCTGCACCCAACTGCTCTGGTCGTCCTTTCGGTTGTATGTGCAATCAACCGCATGGATGAGATGGAGAGCGATTCTGGAGTGATAAGCTGGGAGGCAACATTGTTGCGTACTGAGTCAAACACTGCTCCTGCTAAGGTTCCTGAGAGTTCTGTGATCAGGTCCCTTTGAAGATGTGTAAAGTGTGCCAAATAGTTTAATGACCAAATGGCAAAAGTCATTAAGGCATAAACACGCTTCCCTAATCTGTCCAATGCTCGAGACTCTCTGTTTGGAGAATAGACAGTACAACTCTTCTGCGAGTTCTTTGTGGCCGCTGCCACCACCATAGAATCTACTGCCAAACCCTTGGACAAGTGGGGTTGATCCTCGGGGGGAGGGGGGGGGTATTTTGTCAGGTGTCCGGAGAATTGGCTCAATAGCATCAGGGGCCTTCCAAGCACACTGTACGATGAGCTTGTCTAACTCATCTGCAGGCAGGGTCACCCAAGTAGAGGGTTGGGCAATGAAAGCCAGCAAGAAGACAGATTCTTCGGAGGAAGGGCTGGCGGGCTTCCAGTCACCCCTCTGCTTTAAAATTTCTAGGATGTCCCCCAAAGGAGACATCTTCAGGGGACGGCCGTGGGGTACCTTACCCTTCATCATAGTCTGTATCCTCTGTGAGAGATTCTTCCTGAGAATCCACAGGGCTTCTTCTTGCACATACTCTTATGGGGTGGCTCATCGGTGGGGGGGGTCTGAAGAGGACTCCTAAGAGAGGGTACCCTGTGGTAGGGTTTCTTGCTACTCCTGTGCCCGCTATTCTACTTTAGTAGTGTGTGCCAGCTGCGAAACAAAGGACACAGATGTGACATTCTGATGAAGGCACCAACTGTCAGCCTGCTGAGGCTAGTGCCCTCTCCCTAATCTGGAAGATGGGCCTGCCTGAAGAGGGAGGGTAGCCTGGAACAGAGAAAGACAACCTCAGAACTGGGGTCACACCCCACTCCAAGCAGCCTGTCCCCACAGAAGGAGCCGTGACAGGACTCAGAACTGTCAGAGCAACCAGACCTGCAGATGGCGCCATGGAAAAAAACTGGTGCCGTACTAGGGATTCTGGACCTAAAAGCCAAGTTACGGTCTCGTGGGTGGGCTGGTTTCGACTGAGTAGAGGTCCACAGAGTGGGTTCTGGCACCAAGGTGACATCCACCATCGGTACCAAAGGAGCTGGCATTGGACAGGCGTCTGTGTAGAGGACTCCAAATCCTGTGGGAAAGTCAAAGGAGGAAGATAAGTTGGAGTCTGTGGAGAAAAAACTTGGCTCTGGGTAGGAGGGAGGTCCAAGATGGAGTCTGTATACCTTTGGCCTTCAACAGCAGATCTACCACTCTAACTACATCAAGCTCTGAAAGCCTCCTAGTAGAACAAATACACATCCCCGAAGGAGATTCTGGGTGATCAATGAAGGGGCTAAGCTACTGACTAAAAAAGGGGTCAATGGACAAAGAATAATGAGTCCTGGGTATGTGTTCAACCTTTAGCACCATAGCAAAGAGCTGAGTTGGGGTGAAGCAACCAGTTTTGTGGGGGAAACTTATTGGTGCCGAGAGGGTCTACGGTACACGGAAGGGGTTGGTACCATGGCAACTATAGTCTGATCCATTGAAAAGGATGGCTCCGTGGGAGGAGTCGTAAACACCCATACCGAGCCAGCTGTCTGTGCCGATTTCAACGGTTTGTGTTTTGGTTCCATGGAAACCTGAGGTTTAGACAACTTTGGTTCATGAGAGTAAGGAGATGCTGGTTAGGTCTATAGGATACTAGGCTGTTGGCCCGGAGGCCCTTATAAGCCTACTCAAATTTTGCCCATGTTCCCTCAAAGTCAGCACCTGTTTCCCCTGTCCAGCAAGAACACGTGTGGGATCTCAGGGGTGTATTCTGTGTTTCCCATCCAGTCGCCCAGGTTCCTCGAAGAGGGCTAGAGAGGTACGCTGCTTGACAGAGTCTATTCCATAGAACGGGGGAGTCTTTGGGACACAAATCTATCCTGCCAACAAGTTCTATTAATGTCACAGACCAGGTTAAGGCCGTGTGTGTGGATTGCACTAGTGGATTTTGTCTTATGGATATGAAGCAACCCCATCAAGGCTGGGTCTGAAATGCCTTGTATGCCAGACACAGGTCACCTCTGAGGAGTCTGTATGAGACAGAGCAGAGGAACAGGGCTTTTAGCCTATCTGTATAGGATAGGTGTTTGAGACCCTGGATTTTCCTGGTCGTAGAGGGATGTTATGACCTCCTTGTTCCTGGATGAAATACCCTTATTTATGTGGTGGACCATGTAGAAAGCCTTCTGTACAATGGAGGCAATGTGGTGGTCAAAAGTCAGATTGCTATCAACCTGGGCGCCCAAGTCCTTCATGACAGATAGCATGCTTAGTACATTATTAATGGGATAATTAGTGGGGGATGACATTTTCCCCAAAGGGGATAATGATGCATTTCTTGGGATTTAGTTTGAGAAATGCTTCTGGCACCAGTCATTAGTTTGGGTAAGGCCCACTTGGAGGATGTTCACATCACTGAGGGAATTTAAGACAGAGCCCAGGTTGCAATTATCTGCAAACTTGGTCAGCCACAGACCACTGGTTTTGGCTTGCACCTCAGAAAAGTACATCCCAAACAGCAGGGGCTCCAAGACTGATCCTTGAGGTACACCACTCGTTACGGGTCTACTACTAGAGGTGGTAGCTTCCCCTACTTTAAGTGGGTTCTATCAATGAGCCAGTTAGCTGCCCATCTGGTAACATAATGGGGTGATGCCTAGCTGGGAGAGTATCTATTATGCCCGAGTGGGGAATATTGTTGAAGGCTTTGGCTAGGTCAAGGTAGGTGGCATGCACAAGTCTTCCCCTCGTCCATGGTTTTGGTGACTGTTTCAATGAAGTCTAGCAAGTTTAACAGGCATGATCTCCCTCGGACAGCTTCTTTCTTAGGAGGTTTTGACACCTCTACCTCAGACAAAGCCTCTGAAAACAAGGGTTTTAATAAGCCCTTCAAGATTAATTTGTTTTTACGCTCTGACAGGGTCTGGGCACTAAAGCCCTTACAGAGCTCGCACAAAGGCTGAATTTGTAAGTGTGACATTCCTAAACAGTAAACGCAGGAAAGATGGCCATCAAAGCTGGGCATCTTCCTGCCACATTTGTCACATGGCTTAAAACCTGATGTACACTTCTTTTCAGCCATTATCAATAATCACTAGGAAACAGCCGTTCCCACGGTCACGCACACAATTGGGGGGTGGACAGAGAAAAATTTTTTTGAAGCGTACCAGCAATGGTAACACAAGAAAATACCATGAAGGGTAAAGAGAAAAAAAGGAGGAAGGGGGATAACCAATAATTGTATTCGAGAGTTACCAAAGGCAAGAGGGAAGGAAGGGGCCTATACCAACTATGGTAAGAAGGAAATACCAAAAAGGTAAAAAAATAGATTAAACACACTAATTTAACAATATACATATATACAACTAAGAATACCAAGAGAAAGAAATACCACGAAAAGGAAAAAAGTATCAATTAAAGTAAGAAATATAAACACTTAGCTTGAAAGCAAGGCTTGATGCTTCTTGAAACTCTATGCAGCAAATGAGATTTGAGGCGAAGGGAAGAGAGGCACTATTGGTAACCTTAGCTTGAGTTTGTCTGGCTAGACTTGTTATACCGTCTGAGTTGATTCCGAGAATGGAACTGAAACCCAATTGTCATGAATGAAGACAGACATCAGATTGTACTTTCCAAGCATTACACTAAACTAAGCTGCAATACTAGCAAATTCACGTGTATGTATAAACTAGATCTAATCATGCTTTCAATACAGAAAATGAGAAAAATTAAAACGTTACCTCACATCCTTGAAGCAAATTCTCCATAAAATATTTTAACTCCTGTGGTTGGGTTCATTAAATTGTCTGACCAAGACATCCAAGCATTAAGCAGCAAAGGTACTACCTAATGCATTAATTCAGACATTAATAGAGACAGAATGGGTGCCTTGTGCACAGTATCTTGAAAGCCTCTCTAGCTCCAGCTCCTATACTCAAGCTTAAATGAATACAGGCAACATGCTTGTGAGTTGCAAGAATATTCTTATCCAAAATCTTTTCATATCCACTTTACTTTTGCATACAGAAGGTTGTCAAGCATGTTTTGAAGAAGTGGGGAAGGACAAAACCTCATCTGTGTTATGCAAGAACACTACAGTAACCCTAAGCAGGGAAGAAAAAAACTCAGATGTTGCCATCGCTCCCAATAGAGTGACAGCAATGCTGGGTGCCAACTATATGCACTCCCAACATACTGAGTGCTGTTAAAGGCTCATCTGGAAGGTTGCTCATACTTATGGAAACCATATCAGCATACAGGAATTAAATTTGTCTGAGTGTGCGCAATGAACAGGTTAGCAATATGATAAATAGAAGGGGCACTAAGTGTCAAAAGAAACGTTAAAGCACGGAGGATGCACAGAGGGAAAAACGTAAAACTGTAACGGAAATATGGCTGCAGCAAAATCACCAAACCAAGGCTGCCAGGGTAGAAAAGAATGCATGGAGGTAACTAATAAGTGACAACAGTACATGGTGCCAGGGAATGGTGTGCAAGGAGAGACCAGGGGCCAAGAATGAACTGTTAGAGAAAGTAATTGCTGTGTGCTTATTTACAGAGTTTAAAATGTATGTGGGGAAAAAGCAGCATTCCCATATTCTTTAGTGCTCATCTGACCTATGAGGAGAACCACCCCCTCCCATGGGATGGGGTCAATACTTGGTAGCATATCTTTTTGTCCTGTCTAATTATGCATTTTTTCTTGGAAGCTGCTATGCTTAAGGACACAAGTGAACAAACTCGTCACACACCACATTACCAGAGCAAACCTATCTCCTGAGCTCACCAGTCTGCCCCAAACACTGAACAAGCACAGCTATTGCTCAAAAAGAAAAAACTATTTTGACTTCCAACTTTACAAGAATATGAAAAGATAAATCTGTACGATTTACAGAAAACTGAACTGTTAGATGAAGCAGTGGCAAAGAATGTCAGATTCAACTAAAAAGTGCACACACAGGGTGGAAGGAAGGATAATATGAGCTCCTGCAGAGTGGTAGTAGCGAAGCCAGTCTTGCACCTGGAAAAATTATTCAGTTAGTAATGCTTTGCAAAAATACATAGAGGGTCAAGCAGTTGTCTAGAATATTTTGAGTCTACCTTTTTCCAATATCCCAAAGCAGCAAAATTCCTAACAGAATGAACCATATTCCCTTCCCATTAGTGACTTACCACAATGGGAACCACAGACAAAACAGCATGGGACAACCATCTGGAAATTGTCCGTTGTGATGTGGGCTGCTCTATCGTGTCCCATCATAGGAAAAGTACAGTTGTGTACACTTACCATAAATGTAGATGTTCGGGTGTATTCACTGTAGAAGGCATTACATTTGGGTTATCCTGCTGGCAGGTTGCCCTCAGTCGGCCTGAATTCCAAAGTCTTGGGTCCTGCGTCGGTTGCTGTCGCCTCTTCCCTGACGTCAGGTCGTCAGGGGTATAAAAGATGCAGAAGACGCATTTTATTCAGTTTTTCTTGCCCTAGATGTCAGGTGCCCCCAAAAGGGTAGGCTAAAATTATGTAAATAAAACATATGCACCAAAATGAGAAGTTATGTACTTACCATAATGTTCCATGTTAGTTGTCTTCTTCTCGCCTTCTTTATTGCTGGATGGGTTCGGAGCTGAACCTCGGCTCAGACTCTGCCTAATACTAAAGCTCGAGAGCTATTTTTACCGGCTCGAGGCTATGCTATGTCCCATAATGCAAGGCGTCATATACCCAGATCTCGTTTGAAAGCTAACACTATGGACATATATGTCCCACCACAACAGAGAATAATCCACCTAATCATAGATACAAAAAAGAAATATATATATATATATATATATATACACACCCCTCTAGAAGAGCTAGCAAAAAAGAGGGAGCAAGGGAGCTAGCTGAGGAAATAACTGAGGTGGCAATAATTCACACAAGGTACTCTAGATCTTCCCAGGCTAGGGGGATGGGGGTGGGACGCAGGAAAGAAGGCGAGAAGAAAACTAACATGGAACGTTATGGTAAGTACTTAACTTCTCAAAGTTGTCAATCTCGCCTTCATTCTTGCTGGATGGGACAGCGTCCCTAACACCTAAATCCTGGGTGGCTCAATGGAACAAACTCTTGAGTACCGTGGAACCAATGTCAGCCCGACTTCTGGAGGCCATATCGAGCTTGTAATGAGAAATGAAGGTATGAGGAGAGGCCCAAGTGGCCGCTGCGCAAATGGAATTCAGCGACAATCTTGCCTGAAAGGCTACTGAAGATGCTAAAGCTCTGGCTGAATGGGCTTCTAGGCTTAGTGGGAAGTTCCCTGTTCCTCAACTGATAGACCAACATAAGACAGGACAACCACCTGGACAAGGTTACCTTAGAGACTGGTTGGCCTTGCTTCCCTTCCGCATAAGACAGAAGAGCTGGTTTGATTTTCTCATCTGCTTAGTTCTATCCAGGTAGAAGCATAATTGACGGTGAATGTCCAAACAATGTAACTTTCGTTCAGCTCTACTGGCGTAATTTGGGAAGAAGACTGGAAGATCTATGGTCCGATTCAGATTTTTCTCCGAGATTATTTTGGGTAAAAAGGACGGATTAGTCCTAAGTGACACTCTGTCTTTGTGAAAAACAAGACAAGGAGGGCAAATGCAAAGGGCTTGAAGTTCCGAGACCCTACTTGCTGAGGTGATGGCTACTAAGAAGAGTGTTTTCCACAAGAGCAACTTCAACGAATAAGTCGTCGCCGGCTCAAAGGGAGGAAGAATTAAAGAAGACAGTACCAAATTTAAGTCCCACGGTGGGGGGGGTCCTTAACCGGGGGCCTAAGTAAAAGGGTTCCTTTTAAAAAGGCTTTGCAAAGTTTGTGGGACATTATGCTGGTCTCTGACAAGCCAACGTGGAAATTTGCAATAGCTGCCAGTTGAACTCTGATGGTGGCTGAGGAGGAGCCCAATCGAAAGAGTTCTGCTAGAAACTCTAGAACTGTCAGGACAGGAGCCGTAAAGGGGTCCACATATTTTTCCCCTGCCCAGACAGAGAAATGCTTCCATTTGCTAGCATAAGTCTTTCTGGTAGTAGACTTGTGAGAAGCGAGGATGATATAGTGAACTGGTTGAGAGATGAGGGGAAGCCTGACTAGGGTTGGAAGTGGAGTAACCAAGCTGTGAGGTTGAGAGATCGAAGGGACTGATGCAGCCCGCCCGATTGATGGGTCAGAAGATCTGGCAGTAAGGGGCAATGGGGATCATCCTGGCTCTCAAGGCAGTTGCATTCTGGATTAATTGAGTAATCAAGGGAAAGGGGGGAATGCATACAGAAGACCCTGGGGCCAATCGTGAACTACAGCGTCTCTGGGGGGTAGACCTGGGAGAGGGAAGGGGGTGAAGAAGTCTGGGCACTTGCTGTTTAGAGGTGTTGCAAAAAGGTCGCAGCAAGGCTGACCCCCACCTTCTGAAAATTCTTTCTGCTACTGTCTGGTTAAGAGACCACTTGTGAGGCATGAGAATGGCTCTGCTCAGTCTGTCCGCTATGATGTTGGACTTCCCGGGAATATGCGTTGCTACCAGAAACCATTAAGAGATTGCCCACTGCCAAACTCTGAGTGCTTCTCGACATAGGGGGGGGTAGGATCTGATTCCGCCCTGCTTGCTGATGTACCACACTACAGACATATTGTCTGTTTGAATTGCAATAGTCCCGGTGGATAGACTGTCCTGAAGGGCCTGCAACGCTAAAAGTACCACTCATTTCCAAGACATTTATGTGCAAGTGGCATTCGAAGGGTTGCCATGTGCCCTGGACTGTCCTGTCCAGAAAATGTCCCCCCACCCGATCAGGGAGGCATCCGTTGTCAGTGGCAACAAGAGGAGGAAGGACCACAGGTCTGCCCTGGAGTACCCGAGGGGAGACCGTCCACCAAGAAAGGTGTCTTTTGCATGACTGAGTGATTAGAATGGTGTGTGACATGGAGAGCTGCTGAAAGGACCACTGGGAAAATAACATCCACTGCAGGATCCGCATATGAAAACGCGCTAGGTGGAGTAAAGTGATTGCTGCTGCCATGAGACCAAGTGTTTTTAGTACAAATCTGGCTTGGACTATGCTCTCCCGTAACAGGATCTGAACATGGTTGCGAATGTCTGAAACTCTGTGGGTAGTTTTGCTGAGAGCTCCACTGTGTTTAAAACGGCACCTATGAAGGTAATAGACTGACAAAGCGACAATGCAGACTTTTCGAAATTTAGAGAGATACCTAGTGCGTTGCACGTTTGTACAGCGTAATCTCTGGATTGGAGTAGTTGATGCCTGGTGGTGGCAGTAAGGAGCCAGTTGTCTAAATATGGAAACACCTGGAATCCTCGTCTCAGGTGAGCCGCAACCACTGCCATGCATTTGGTAAACACCCTGGGGGGCTGTGGTGAGGCCAAAGTGCAGGGCTCTGAATTGGTAGTGACTGGCTCCCAGCCGGAAGCGGATAAACCCTCTGGAGCGCCTGTTCATCTTGATATGGTAGTACGCATCCTGAAGGTCTATAGAGCACATCCAATTGTCCTGACCCAGAAATGGTAGAATGGACTGTAGCGTGACCATCCGGAACCTCGTTCTTTGAGCTGACTTGTTCAGCCTGCTGAGATCCAAAATAGGTCTCCAGTCCACTGTCTTTTTTTGTACCAAAAAGAACTTGGAGTAGATACCAGATCCTTGTTGGTCTGCTGGGACTGGCTGGATGGCCATTTTTCTTAGCAGCTTTGAAATTTCTAGTGCTGCTAGAACCCTCAGACCGGGTGGAACGTCTGGAAGGGGCCCTTTTGGCTGTTGTGGTGTGTGAATAAAGGGAATTCTGTAACCCTCGGATATGATCGACCGTACCCAATTGTCTTGCGTGAGGGAATGCCAGGTTTCTGGGTACAGTGACAGTCTTCCCCCGACTGCCTCCGAAGGTGGACAGTCGGGCAGCTCCTCAGGAGTGCTGGAAGGGTTTGCCGGAGAAAGATTCTCTGCTACCCTGATTCTGCAGACCCCCCCCTGCCCCTCGGGCGGAGTCTATTGTTCCCTCCTCTGCCTCTGGAGGGAAGCTCGCCACGTGCGTCAGGCCCTGAGGTTTGCGGAACCACATTTTTCCACCTTTCTGACCCTTAGGGTATGGTCTAGAAGGGGTAGAAAAACGGACTCCTACGGCAGAGAGTCTTCCCTTCCTGCTCGCACCTGGTCAATGTATCCTTCACTTGAGGTCCAAACAAGGCAGAACCGTCAAAGGGGGTGTTAGTGAAGGACGCCTTGAAGGGGTCGGCAAAGTTGCAAAGCCGCATCCAGGTGTGTCTCCTTACAGCAACGCCCGTGCCTGCAGCCCTACTCGCTCCATCAGCGGCATAGGAAATGAGCCGTATGGAGTTTACAATAGAGTTCAGGGTCCCTAGCTGGCAGCTGATCTTTTCCTGAGACCCTGCAGCTGATGGGTCCTGTGATGTATCACCTAGTACTTTGAGAAGGTCTCTCTGAAGACGGGTGAAATGGCACAAAATTCGGGGAACGCATGGCAAAGGTCACTGAAGAAAACATGCGCTTGCCGTACCTATCCATAGTCCTAGATTCCTTATTAGGAAGATGGACAGGAACCAAGTGTCAGCCAACTCCTCCTTAGTGGCCGCCGCCACCATGGCATCAATGGGGACGCCCTTAGTGAGAAACTGCTTGTCCGAAGGGGCTGTAAAACTGTGGGCCTCCGGGGAGTTGGTTCCATAGTATCCGGAGCCGTCCACGCCTTCCGAGCCACCTCCATGAGTGGGTCGAAAGGCAGGGACACCCAGGAGGTGGAAGGGCGAGAACCGAACGCGTCCAGGTACACCGACTCGTCCTCGGAAGGGTTGAGGGCAGACCAGTTCCCTCTCAGTTTAAGGATCTCTAGGATGTCAGAAAATGAGACATCCTCAGAGGGGGGACCTTGGGGACCCTTCCGAATCATCCAGGTCGGTGTCAGATGTCACTGACTCCAGGGAGTCCACATGCTTCCTCTTGCATGTCCTCTTCCAAAGGGGCTCCCCCGCAGATCAGGGGAGGCCTCAGAAGAGGATACGCCCAATGGGGCGACCTGGAGCGTTGGTTCTCCACGCTTGGGTTCGGGAGGGTAGTCCTAGGCCGAAGCAGGCACCATGGAAGGAGGGGCCGATGGGGCCGACTGTGGCACTGGTATAGGAGCCAGCACGCTCCTCATGACATCAAAGGTGCCCCTATCAGGCAGAGAGGAGGGACACGGCTCCGGAGATGAGAGCTCCTCCCGGCACCGAGAGGGACAGCTCCTCCCGGCACCGAGAGGGACGGCGCCGAGGCCAATGTCGGGGCCGAGCTCACCTACGTCGACACTCCGAGAGGGAGAATGGGGTCGGACAAGGCTCCGATGCCACTCGCCCCCTCGGAACCGATAGAGTCCCGGAGCCCGGATCCCTCCAAGTACGGGGCCAATGAAGGGATCGGAGCCGATGAAAGAACCGATAAGGGTGGAATCAGTTCCGACGCCCCCACGGTACCAACCCCGATGGCCTCCGGCTCAGAGCTCGAAGGAATAGTCGGAGGAGGAACTGGAGCAGGCACTGGGGAAGCCGCTGTCTGTTGAGACAGGCTATGCAATAACTGGGCGAGTGCCTGCGACTTCAAAAGCCTACCGACTACCCTCTCGAGGTCATGGTCCGAAAGCCTGGAAGTTCTAGAGGAGTGAGACCTATGTCTCCGCTCCGACAGAAAGGGGGACTTCGGAGCCGACCTGACCGACTCCAATGAAGGAAATCAGGAGCGCTTTCGGCTTGGAGACTGCTCCGACACTAAGGTTGGAGCCGACTGAGGCCTCGATGTATCGGTTCCGGCCGGAACAGACTAGGCAGAAGGCCCGCTCGGCACCGGCTCCGGACAAGGAGCCAACGGTTTGGCGGGCTTAGAAGGTTTTCCTGACAGAGGCTTGGTAGGAGAACCTTCGGGCTTCAATAAGCCCCTGTGGATGAGCTTATTTCTGCGCTCCTGCAGGACTCTTGGGCTAAAAGCATAACAGATGGAACAAGAGTCCTGCAGGTACAGAGGGCTCAAACAATACACACAAGAAGTGTGACTGTCAGAGACATCTTCTGACAGCACGAGTCATGCTTCTTGAATCCCGATATCTTGGTATCCTTAGACATGATACCACAGGAATGGGACAAAAAAGTCTAAACAAGTATACATTTGAAAGACACTCTCAAAGATACTACGATAAAACAAAAACAAAATTCCACACACACACCTACTAAAAGGAACCTGTGCAAACCTACTATAAAAGGGGGGTAAAGGCCTAACCACATTAAGGGTGAAAAAGAGTAGGAAAACTAATAAAGGGAGGGAAGACTAGTCAGGAGACTACTAACACTACTATAAAAGATCTAAGGAAAAATATAAATCAAAAACTAACTATAATATAAAAAAATTTAAATACGACCTGGAGCCGGTGAAAATGCAACCTCGTAGCTGAAGAGGCAAACGAGATCTGGGTATATGACGTCTAGCATTATGGGACATAGCATAGCCTCGAGCTGGTAAAAATAGCTCTCGAGCTTTAGTATTAGGCAGAGTCGGAGCTGAGGTTCGGCTCCGAACCCATCCAGCAAGAATGAAGGCGAGATTGACAACTTAACATTAAGCTTTACCTTCATCTAAAGCAAATAGACCACCTAGGTTGTACAGATTAGAGAAGTAAAGATAAGCTCCAGCAAAAATAAAGGGGATGACGGGTGGGTAACCTGGCCTGCAACAGCGAATACACTCTAACATCTACATTTATGGTGTACACAACTGTACTATGTTCTTCGTGTTTCACTGTTGGTCATTATATTTGGGCTGAGTCCCAAAGCTATGGTTGGGGGGCTGGAGCTAAACAGCATTAGGAGCGGCTATGAGGCCCTGCAGAACTGCAGTGGCAAAGCCTGCCCTAGATTTAGAGGAAAGAGGCAGATTGTAATGTTTTGTAAAGGTATGCACTGAACTCCAAGTAGCAGCCTCTAAAATGTCTTTGGTTGGAACTCCCCTGAGAAAGGCTGCAGAAGTGGCTGCAGCTCTAGTTGAATGTGGCCTAATGCCCTTAGGCACTGGTTTGCCATGCTGTGAGTAGCAGAAACGAATGCAGTGACCTATCCACTTTGAAATAGCCTGCTTGGAGATGGCCTTTCCTTGTGATGCTGTGGCATATGCCACTAGTAATTATGTCTTTCTGAAAACTTTAGTTTTGTCCAAGTAGAATCTAACTTGTCTGTACGTCCAAAGAATGCAGAATTTTCTCACCCTTGTTCTGTGGATATGGATAAAAAGTTGGCAAATGAATTGTTTGGTTAAGGGCTACATTGGATACCACCTTAGGCATAAATGTAGGGTTTATTCTCAGAGAGACCCTGTCTGGATAAAAATGATAAAGGGATCCACAGCCATGAGAGCCTGTAGCTCAAACTCAGGGTTCCACAGCCATGAGAGCCTGAAGCTCCGAACCTTATCTTGCAGAAGTTATTGCTAGGAGCAGAGCTGTTTTCCATAAGAACTTTATATCCGCAGTAACAGCTGGCTCACAATGGGGTAAGGTGAGTTTTTCCATGACATAATTGAGGTCCCATGCAGGTATTGGTGTTCTCCTTGGAGGCCTTAACAGTTTGGCTCCTCTGAGGTACTGCCTTAATAAAGGATGAGAAAAGAGTGGTGGCTCTGTATTGTAATGAGCCGAAATGGCAGAGGCATGGATTTTAATTGATGAAAAAGATAGGCCTTTGTCCAGCATCTCAGTTAAGTATTGCAAAATCTGAGGAATATTTGGGACAGCTGTATCAGTTCCTTGAGCTTGGTTCCAAGTGCAAAATCTATTCCATTTCCCAGCATAGGATTTTCTAGTACTAGGCCTTCTGGCTTCTAAAATGACATCCATCACAGCTTTACTGAGAGGTGTGGTTTGTAAGGCTACATTATCCGCCATGCTGCCAGGTTTAGGGTCCTGAGTTGGCTGTGCAGAATCTGATGGTTTTGCTGGGACAGTAGATGAGGTATTTGAGGGTAAGGTCCAGGCTGGGCATTGGGAAAAGTTGCTTAAGATCGGATACCAGTACTGTCGTGGCCAGTCTAGGGCAATCAGAATCATTTTTGGTTTCTCCTGCCTGACCTTTAGAAGTACCTTGGGAAGGAGAGGCAGTGGAGGAAAGGCATATACTGATAGGTTTGTCCAGTTGAAAGATAAGGCGTCCACTTTCCAAGCTTGTCTGTGATAAGTCCTTGTGCAGAATCTTTTTAGCGGATTGTTTTGAGGGGAGGAAAATAGATCTATGTCCGGGCGTCCCCATTTCTTTGTTATCATGCTGAAGACTTGTGGATCCAGGTGCCACTCGTGGGGATCCATGAGGTTTCTGCTTAGTTCATTTGCCAGAGTATTTTCCTTTCCTGGCAGGAATTGTGCCTGCAGATGAACTTGGTAAGTCAACGCTGTGTCCCATACAGCCATGGCTAGTCTGCAATGGGGATATGAATGTGTGCCCCCCTGCTTGTTTATATACCACATGACCGTGGTGTTGTCCGTCTATCAGTAGTTGTCCTAGATGAAGTAGGTCCTTGAAGGCTGTCAGGGCATTTTGAACAGCTAGCATCTCTTTTTGATTGATATGTAGATGCTTTTGGTTTGTGAACCATGTGGGCCCCCCCAAGCATAATCTGGTGCATCCGTTGTAAGTGTCTGCCTTGCTGGGGGTAACGTGAATGGCTGTCCCTTGTTTTGATGACAAGCCTTTGCCCACCATTGGAACTCCTGTTGCAACAGGGAATGCGAGTAATCATTGTTTCCAGGCTGTGGCAATGTTGAGTCCAAACACTTTAGGTACCATTGAAGTTTCCTCATATGCAATCTTGCATATGGAATTAGGATGCCATGAAGCCCAAAGCCTGCAGAATTTTTCTTGCAGATAACTGGGCCTTTGTTGCCAACATTTTGAAATAGTCAGTTGCCTTTGTTTGCCTGGTGTGAGATAAGCCATCTGGGCAGTTGTATTTAAGCTTGCACCCAGGAATATCTCTTAAGGGGGTACTAGTTTTGATTTATTTTCGTTGGCTGTGTACCCTAGGCATGTTAGAAGTCTTTTCACAAATGCCAGATGCTGTAGAATAATGTCCTTGTTCTCTGCTTGAATTAGACAGTCCAAGTAAGGATATATTTGTATTCCTGTCTGCAGAATGCAATTACTGGTGCCAGGCACTTTGCAAAGACCCTGGGCGCAGTAGATAAGCCAAAGGGCAGTGCAGAGAATTGGTAATGCATTGAGTCAGCCTTGAATCTGAGGTATCTTCTGCATAATTGTCTGATTGGGACATACAGGTATGCCTCTTAGGTCTAGAGTCGCAAGCCAAGCGTTCTTGCCCAGCATGGGCAGAAGCTGCTGCAAAATCAACATCTTGAATTTTGTTATGTGCAGGAATGTGTTCAGAATAGATAGGTTCAGTATTGGTCTCCAGGCCTTGTCCTTTCTGGGTACCAAGAACAGTCTCAAGTAAAATCCTTGTCCCCGCTCTTGCTCTGGTACTTGTTGAATGGCCCCCATGTCCATCAGGGATGAGACTTGTTTTTATGCCTCTGCCCATTGATTTTTTGGCAGATCTGGCCAGCCGTTTGCCTTTGGCAGGGTATGTAAATGGAACTTGTCCTTGTGACACTATATTTAGAACCCACTTGTCCTGGGTTATAATATGCCAATTTTGAAAAAAAAGTGCTAATTTTCCCCCTAAGGGTGCTGCCAGAAGATAAGTGCTTGGTGGAGGCAGGGGGAAGTCATTGGGACTGTTTCCTCTATGGTTGTGATTTGTCTTCTCCAACTTTGGAGGTAGAAGCACCCCATTGCTTTGACCTGTATGAACCTTGCACCTGGGATCTGCCTCTAGGGTGTCTGGATCTGCCCCTTTGAGGTTTGTCTGACACAGGAAAGGACCAATTCTTTGTAGGCCAGTGTCTACTAAATCTAGGTGGCTGTACTTGTAAAAAATCTGACAGTTTGCATAGATATAGCTTTGTCCTCTATTTTCTTTAACACCTCTGCTGCCTTAACACCAAAGTATCATGTTGTAAAGGTGCATCTAATAATTTAACTTTGACATGATCAGGCAGATTTTGTTCCTTTAAATAAGTATGCCTCCTAATTACAGAACCCGTAACTGTGGCCCTGCAGGAGGCCTTCAAAGAATAAAAACCACATTGCAAAGTATGCTTTCCAACTTGTTCAGCTGCATGCAATAAATCCTGCATTTACTTGTTTTCTGCACATTCAGAGTTTAATAACCTTTTCTGTTTAAGCAATGACATAACATGCTGCTGATATTTGAGCATATGAAACTGACAGCTTAAGGCCCTTATAGCCAAGGTAGCAGATGTACAAACCTTTTCCCCATCTATCCAGTGCCCTACAATCTGTCAGAAGGGGTAGGTTTTTTTTGCAGCTGAAGCCTCAACTCATGTGGGACCCTGTGAAATAGTTTCTGGGTCTGCAGAAGAGTTTTTAAAAAGGAATTTATGAGAGTCAGGAACCCTGTAATATCTGTCAGGCTTAACCGGAGCTGGAGGTAAGGAGTCAGGGGTAAGACTAGACTCCAAAAACACATCTACAATCTTTAACACAGGTGGAATGGCTAATGGCCTGTGTTGAGGTAGTAAAAAGGAAATCCCTGAGCCTCTTCTTAG